>NC_051413.1:15071038-15071246 GCF_015228065.2 Penaeus monodon
CCATTTTAAATTTTCGCTAAAAATCTATACATTTAAAAATATATTGAATTTCTTGCTTTAAAAATTTGCTTTTTCAAAAAAAACAAAGGCTTTTCTGTGATTTTGGTGTGATAAAAGGGCCTGCTTTAAAATTTTTTATTAACAAATTTTTTAACTATATATTTTGGTAAAAATTTAAAACTCCTTTAAAAAAAGTAAACCCCCAAAA
>NC_051413.1:15071393-15071587 GCF_015228065.2 Penaeus monodon
CGATTCTCTGGGAATATTGACAATTAATACAGATCTATTTTTTTAAAATTTTTCTATGCGGACTTGAAGTGTTACTCACACTGACTCTTCACTGGAAAAAACCAAATCCTCTAAGAGAATAAATATTTAAAACTAAAGGCTAAAGGCATTTAAATATCTTTTAAAGTTTTTACATTTTCCTAAAAATGGAAAGT
>NC_051413.1:15071790-15072535 GCF_015228065.2 Penaeus monodon
GATGTTTATAAAGGGGCTGATCCCCCCTAGATAAAAAAAAAAAGTCTCATGTATTGCGGGTTAAATACACAGGGACACTGTCGGCTTTTTTCTGCTTGCAGTGTTGTTTTTCACCTTCTTCATGTTCTTTTTTTTTTGCTACAGTAACTTTTCCCATTTGAGGGGGGTTAGACTTGTCATTTATGTCGCATGTTTTTTTTTACTTTCTTGTAAATATTGGTAGTGTATATACAAAAAAAGGGATATGAGTCTTTAAAAAATCTTACATGTCAAAAACTTTCACTCTTCAATTTTGTATTGCAAGAAACTTATTTTTTATGTCATGAAAGTCTTCCCAGCTGCTCGCACTTTCCTGTATAGTTAATTATTCTGTTCAAATCTTATTTTACTGAAGCTATTACACCATCCTATCCACTTTGGGGCATGGCATAGAGTGTTAATAAAAGGTACCAAGTGTGCAACAAGATCCGGAAGCAGACACTGCCTTTTCATTTTTCAACAAGCAAAAGTGATTTGCTTTTGCCAGCTGGGAGGGTGTGGATGGGGGGTCTGAAGGGAAGAAGGAAAGAGGAAAAAAGCCCCCGCATTAGTCTGTGGCTTTTTAATAAAAAAAGATATGTCAAAAACACAAGATTTGTTTGATATTTCATTCTTGAATGCTCCCCTTAAAATATTTTTACCTTGTTACTTTGACTCTATTAGTCAGAGGGGACTTTTTTTCCCCTTTTGGGTGGATATTGTTTCC
>NC_051413.1:15072595-15073626 GCF_015228065.2 Penaeus monodon
TTTCTTCCTTCATGTGATTGTTCTACAAAGCATAACCTTTTGGAAGTGATTAAAAAAGTATAGCACTTGTAAATTTATTAAATCAAATGGAATTATAGGTTTCCCCACAAGAGGGCGGCCCAAAAAAATTTAAATTTGTTTAGGTTCCTTTCTTTCCACCCCCCCTTCGGGGGGGTTTAACATTGATTATTTGTTTCCCCCTTCCCATAAATCTTTTTTTTCTTCTTTTTTCTTTGCATTATTCTGTTTGAAATTATTTCTGTTTTTCTTTCTTTTTTCCCAAAAATTTCCTTTGAATATTTCAAAAATAGTTAAATCCTTTTAAAAAAGCCCATACATTTTCTCAAAATTCCCGTGTTCAAAATGGGGGAAAATTTTTTTTTTTTTTCCTACAGGGTTTTTGTTTGAAATTAAATTTTCTTTTTTTTCTACTTTTTATTAGTGTTGTGGCCTGGAACCACTAAGAAAAATGAAAAAATATGCTCATTGCCAACACAGTAGTAAAATATGCACAAAATGCCATATCTGCTGACTGATATAAAAAGTGGGGATGTGTCCCCAGTTAACTGAGAAAACTTCCCTAGAAGCAGTTCACAAAATGTTTGTGAATTTGGGATCTTTTAATGATGAGGGGAAAAGTTAGGGGAAATTGAAAAATCAAATAGGGATTTCCCTGTTTACACTACTTAGGGCAGTCATGTAAATTTAAAAAATTGTGTTTTTTTTCATTTCATTGGTTTTTAGAACTTAAATTGGGCCCTATGTCATATACGGAAAACCATGTGGGATTACACGAAAATTCAATGTGGTTGTATTTTTCAGTATGTGGGCTACTTTCCCAAATTTTAAAGTTTAAGGGTGGTCATGATCATAGATGTACTGACTATATTTTTTTGGTAGAAATTTTATGGAGCAAGTTAAGATTTATCACAATTTTAAAGTTCAAATATATGATTGTATTGAAATTTCACATAAACTGTAGCGTTTAATAAAAATTGATTTGCAAGCCAGTTTACCCATATATATTTGGG
>NC_051413.1:15073714-15073880 GCF_015228065.2 Penaeus monodon
GGTAAAAATTATAATATATATATTTATATTTATACTTATAAATATATGTTATATTTAACACCCCAACCTGCACACACACCACATATATATTTTTTTATTACATTATAAAACAATATATATATTATATATATTTAAAATAATAATCATTATATTAAATTTTATAATT
>NC_051413.1:15075072-15075301 GCF_015228065.2 Penaeus monodon
TCACAGTGCGCGCCGGTGAGTGGACGAGCGTGAGCGTGGAGCGGTGGCAGTCGTCGGAGGAGGCTGTGTCTTCCAGGACGGAGCCGGCGCTGCCCCCTTCGCCCCACCAGCCCACGAGGGGGCGCACCTGTGGCGCCGGCGGAGCGGAAAGGACCAGGGCAAACGAAGGCCGATGTTAGACAAGATAAGGTGCATTATCAGGACATTAAACCTTTCTCCGAACATCATG
>NC_051413.1:15076665-15078481 GCF_015228065.2 Penaeus monodon
GAAGGTTATATGGTACAGGTACTTACTAGAATTATGTACAAGGGAAGGGGTGTCAAATAGCAGGCATGATCGCAAACAGCATCGCTATTACTGATCTGAAGTTCCATGCTGGCCATCAACACAAGCTGAGAGTTAGTTTTCCACAATGCTCGCGGCGACGGCACCGAACAGGGTTGTTGGAGAGGTATTAGGTTCGGGAGACTCTGCCCTATTTCCGTCGTGAACTGAACTACCTTGGGCTACATTTCAATTATCTGTTTTAAGAACCACTTGGTGGACTGGACTTCCTGGAGGCTCTAACTACTGAGTCACCTAAGCCGGGGATTAGGGGAATGTGCAAGTGCGCTCCGCATTTGCTTTAGAATATGTATTTCACGTTTATTGCGTGGTGACACAATCTGTTTTCTATTTTGACCTTCATCTTCCCCGTCGAGCGGTCGGGCGCCGGGAGCACATTGTAATTATGACTTCATTGGGAATGTATTTCCCTTTCAGCAGTCAGCTAATCAGCTTCTTCCCCGCATATCACAGAGCCAATTGCAGTGGAAGTACTTCCTTGCCAAAATCATGCACGTTTCCGGCAGGGTAGCGCCATGCCTCTCCCGCATCTTGGCCGAGCAAAAACACGCACGCGAGGCGCAAACTGAAAGCAGCCATGCAATCCAAGTCGGTCTGTTTGCTTCAGGATGCGCCAACAAGCCAGCGCGCGGCGAAGAATGGCCACTAGATCTACGTCTACGCAACTTTTACTCGAGGTCTAACTACCTTTCCACCCTTTTCATGAACAGAATCAAAGAAAAGATTCGAGCCTTGAATGTCATTCTGGCCATCAATTGATTACAGTAACTACAGAGCTTATCCGACTTACTCTAGTTTTGGACCGAAAGTTCTACCTACGCCTGAACCATCAATACTTCTACAAGACGAAAAAATCTACATGCATGAATCATGTGAAAATGTGGATCCGTTACTCTTTTCTGCAAAAGCTTCCCTCCAAAATTACTTTCATCATCAAATTATCTTACCAACACCTAGAAAATTCTGAAATCGCGTTGACACGCCACTTCACTTTAATGACATTATCGATTGGGATAGATAAGCGTTAAAATGACACATCTCAGAATTTTCAATATTCATCAAACAAACCTTCATATTCTTACTTATACTGTACACATTTTATTTATTCACTGACTGCATATCTCATTTCCATAATGAACAGGATCTACCCCAAAATAACGGTGTGCCAACAACAGACAGCACAACCAACCAGAGGCGAAATTTAGGGGAAACTTACCTATTCTAAATCCTCTTTTCTTTGACAACACAATAATAATAATAATTTGAAAGGCACAAACGTTACAAGATGACCCTCGTGCATGACCTCGACTAACCTGAATGTCCGGATCGACCTTGGTGCCCCCCGCCGTTGAGGCGGCGGAGGACGGCCTGGTGGAGTCGCCGCCGAGGTCGCCCTTGGTCAGCGCGTGCCCGTTCACCGCCACCACTTCGCCGTTGGGCGCGTGGAGGCCCCCAAGGTCGCCGTTCGTCAGGCTGCCGTTGTGGCGGTGCCCGCCTGCAGCCGTGGTCGTGTACGTGCTGGCCGTGTTGGAGTACGTGACGTGCTGGTCGTTCACGACGATTGTCACGGACTTGCTCTTCTCGTGCGTGGTGCGCTTGGTGTCGCCGCTACCCTTGGAGGCGGACTTCCGCGGTGTCGTGCTCGTCTTCCGCTTCTGCTGCGACGGCGACGGCGCTGCCACTTCGTCCCGCTCCACGGCTCGAGGGGGGAGGGGGGAAGTGAAGTCACTCACGGGGA
>NC_051413.1:15078521-15079767 GCF_015228065.2 Penaeus monodon
CCCCGTGCCTGGGCCCCGTGGAGGATAGATCGACGACCTGAAGTGGACGACTTCGTCCAGTAAGCTGGTCTGTAGGCCATGCTGACTCAGGCTCGGTTGGCTCAGGTTGTGCTGACTCGCGTCCCGGTGGTTCAGGTCGCTCTGGCTCGGGCCTCCGACCACGACCACGACGCCCTTGCCCTCTTGCTCTGCTGACCAAATATTGTATAGTATCGTCATGAAGAGGATTTATATACTATATTATAATCATGAAAACGATTTCCATCGTTACTTCCTAAAAAGTAAGAGCTAAACCCATGCTAAAAAAAAAACTCGAATTCTCGATCTCTAAACTGGCTGCACCGGATTCAGGCAGGAATCAGCTGCTCCGAGGAAAATGTGAACAACAAAAGAGCATGGCTAAAAGGGACACTTGTTTGATTTAGCCTACAGGGAGACAGAAATGGCGGGAGGGGGAAGGCATGGGAAAAGGAGCGCAAAGAAGCCACCTACCTGTGGGTGAGGGCGTGCCAGGCACAGAGTGCACCGAGTTCCGCAGGGGAAGCGGCGCCCCCGACACACTCACGACGGAGGTCGGCCGTGACCCCTGGACCACATTTACGCCTGCAGGACTGACTGGCGGCAGCTGGGGGCTAACGATCACGCGCTGGGGGCTGATCGGCTGACTGGACGGCCCCCGCTCGGGGCTGAGGGAAAGGGAGTGCGAGCCGAGGGAAGTCCGCTGGGGACTGGCGTTCGTCGAGGGGCTGACTGGCGTGCGCTGAGGACTAGTGGTTCTTGACTGGAAACTGGCGAGCGAGTGCTGGGAGCTGTTCGCCAGAGACTGCTGGCTGGCGAGCGAGTGACGGGGGCTGGCGACGCGGGACTGTGGACTAGACACGACCTGGATCGTGGTGGAATGCGAGCTGGCGGTGTACTCCTTGGCGGCCGCGGACACGGGCCGTGACTGCCCGTTCAGAGGCAGCATCATGTCGGACGCAGACGCTGACGGACTCACGGGTGGCATCGACGTCCTGCTGGGGTCCCTCCGGGGAGAAAAGCCGGAGGCCTGCGGGCTGGGGACTTCATCCATCGTGGTCGTGGACACGGCCGTCAGCGGGGTGGAGGGGAGGGAGCCCGGTGAGGCTGGCGAGGAGGAGGAGGCTTGCGTTGGAGACGCCAGGCGGGGGTGTGGCGACGATACCAGGGGGAGCTCATCGCCGTGGACGCTCACGACGCCAACGGGGTCACGCTGCGGGGAGAAGTT
>NC_051413.1:15080024-15080433 GCF_015228065.2 Penaeus monodon
ACGCCCCCTTTACCCCTTCCTTTATCATCCTACGGCCACGTGACAAACCAAAAAAAACGTCCAGTCACGACAGTGCTGTCCAATCCCCTCGTAAACATCTTTTCACTCTTTGCGTGCCGAGATTACCCTATTGTAGAGAGAACAAAAGCTCTGTGCGCAATAGCCAGCTGTGACAAACAACTAAGCCAAAGCCGGTAACTGCTTACAGCCATTCGGACGCCTGCGAGAGACGCCATCATTATGCTAATAGAGATAAAGTCAAGAAAATACAACGAAACCTTTCAACATGTCATCAAATCTTCCGAAACTCGAAGTGCAATTAAGCGATAATTTCCCTAAGGAAAGCCGGTGGTGAGGAGAACCTCCCAGAGTACTGTTGAATGAATAGAGCAATCATTGCCCAGGGCTT
>NC_051413.1:15081163-15082036 GCF_015228065.2 Penaeus monodon
CTGACACATACCCCAATCACATCCGCCATCCAGCCCGCTTCATCCCATGTGAGGGGCCCTGGATTTGCACCGGGAAATGGGAAAATGGACATGGGCGCCAGGGGAAAGAAACACGGGCGGCAAGGCAAATGGCCATGGGCGCCAGGGGAAAGGAACACGGGCGGCAAGGCAAATGGCCATGGGCGCCAGGGGAAAGGAACACGGGCGGCAAGGCAAATGGCCATGGGCGCCAGGGGAAAGGAACACGGGCGGCAAGGCAAATGGAAACGGGCGCCAGGGCAGCTTCCCACCTGGCTAGGTACATGCGAGTCAACTCGTTTTCCTACTTATTTATTGCCGGCTATAGGGAGGGAGTCAGGTCAGGCATAAAGGGAGATGCGGTGGCTGTGGAAAATGTCTAGGCAGATGAGGTGGGGGGTGTCAGGCACAGGGAGTGGCAGAAGGCAGACAGCCCGACCTTCTACCTTCGGCTTAAGTCGGGTTGCTTCAATATCGCTCTCACTTCCACACGGCCTTGCCAATGCATAACGAAGCCGCCTCTTCAGGGGGGAGGGCGTGCATTCCCCGCAGAGTCCGATGCCTGGCCGTTGCAAGTGTGATTTCGGGATTGGCGTTGCAGTGAGCGTATAGGTCTAGCCTTAGAAATGATACGAATACAAATGCAAGCACAAGTCTTTCCCAGGGTTTCCGCCAGGAGGGACGCACAGTCCGCAAAGGGAAACGACCAAGCGCGATTTGCACAGACCTCAGTCCGTCGGCCCCTCGGCTGCGTCCGTCCCGCGGTATCCAAACTGTTCCTCCCGCTCTCAGCGCCTCCGAATGCTTTCAATTCTTTCCTTACTGCCGTTTTGCTGTTAGCTTGTTTCTGTAGTT
>NC_051413.1:15085865-15086080 GCF_015228065.2 Penaeus monodon
CGTCTTAATTACCCTTTTCCGCCCATTAACCCGGCAATTAAAACACTCGCTTTTAATTCTCGTAATTATGTAGTTCACTCTCTCTCGCTCCCTCGCCTAACGCTGGCAATAACAAGGTCGAAATGCCAGTTTAAATTACGATAAAAAGGCTCTACCTTCAGCGGGTAAAATTTGACTTAATTATCGGTCATATTATTCTTCCTAATCTTAAAATG
>NC_051413.1:15086436-15086971 GCF_015228065.2 Penaeus monodon
ATCCATTCATATCCAGCCACGGCGCGCCCGAGCCCCTGGAGAGCGAGTGTCTCGAAGGGCGCGGCGCTCAAGCCGTCTGAGCGATTCTAATAAGAGAGAATTGCTGCTTTCTTTAGGCGACACAGTTTTTGCGTCCGTTTATACAGTACACACATGCAAGTAAACAAAACGGACAGGGCAATAAAAACAAATGTGACGCGGCGCGAGTCCGTTTCTCAGGATTTCATTCCTTCAAATGCCACTCTGTCACCGTCATAGTCGGCAGTAATGGTAATATCATAAACTTTTATGGTCTTCAGATCTCCGTAATATTAAACCAATCCATGCTTCCGCCCTTGCGAATGGCATAGGCTGGGAAACACTTTTCACGCAAGCCGACCGCCAGGAGCGCATCAGCATAAACTTCCATAAAAGCGAATTAACATCGGCTTGCTTGCCAGGTAGACAGGTGACGCAGCGGCCGTGACTAAGCGCGAAATGCAGGCATCGAGTCAGGAACCTCCACGATTATGTGGGCATTTGCGCAGATGTCGGG
>NC_051413.1:15087026-15087819 GCF_015228065.2 Penaeus monodon
CTGAGGCAACCGATTCTTTTACGGATTATGCGGATAACAAGTGGCTGTGCGGACGGACATCCCCGGGCACTCCTCCACCATTACGTCAGCCATGACATTTGCCACACTCACAAGAGGGAAAGAATTGGAAGCAATTTTAATTTTTTTTCGCTGCAATTTGCCAGGTGAAGAAATCATCTTGCAAGGCCAGCGACATTGTCAGAAACTGCCAGACACGCTTGTTTCGCAGGCGCCGTGACTCATCCTCGCATCATTACAGCGGAACTACCGTCTCCGTCAGAAATAAGCCGACAGGCCAACCGCCTGTCATTAACAGTCGCTTTGGGCGCACTCGGGATAATGAACGAGCTCGTGCATCGCCGTCCGGCCCGTCGCGATAGAGCCGGATCAACGTCTGGGACAGCTGCGGCCTCCTCCTCCTCCTGGGCTTTATGGCCTTTCTTGGGAGGATCCCTCTACCTCTCCCTTTTCCTCTCTTCCCATCCTCCACAGATTCTCTTCACACGCCGCCCACACACCTCCCATCCCCCTCCATTCACAAGCGGCTGCACTTCCGTCACTGTTCTTTTTGCGCCTTCACCCCCCCCCCAAAAAAAAAGCGACTTTAAAGGAGACCCGCTGCACTAATTGGACGTGTGCTTAACTTCAGCCGCGCGCCCGCTGGAATTACTGGAACATCTGCAATACTTACATAATACTGGAAACATTTTGCGTATGAGTGCGTTTTCTTTCTTCAAAACAGCAACAACGTAATATGATTTGCTTCTTCCACTTTGTGTTCAGTATTTCCGAT
>NC_051413.1:15088047-15088403 GCF_015228065.2 Penaeus monodon
ACCCTCACCGAGAGAAGGGAGGCACGCCTTTGCTCGTTTTCCTTACCTCGCCTGCCGCAGCGGCCCCTTCCCTCTTCCTCCCCCCTCGTCTCACCTGTGGCATTCACCTGACCGCGGCGGCGCCAAATGATTATTCCCCTCGTTACATGCACAGCCTTGCACGACGGCTGCCGCATGCACACGCCTCTGCATTGGCAAATCTAAAACCTTTCCTCTCAAATTACACAGAATACATGAATAGACAAATACAACACGACGCGACGCGGGACGACCATCGGGCATGGTCAGACGACTGTGCGTAGGCGACCGGTGTCTGTAGGTGAAAGTGTGTGTCTTATGTGCATGTACATGCATTA
>NC_051413.1:15088661-15088946 GCF_015228065.2 Penaeus monodon
CTTGGGACAAAAAACAAGCGAGCAGAGAGCGTTCCGTGCGCACCTTGCCAGCAAAGTTCCCAGGAAGAGGAATCATTAATTCATGAAGAGGCAAGTTCATGCCTTCAGCAGGGACAGGAATTTGGTGTCTTGTCAGATCGATCGAGATGTGTTATCCTATTCTGTGTTGTGCTATGCCGTGCTTGTGCTCATCTATTGCCCTGGGTTTTCGCTGTATTTGCTTGCATTGTACTGTACCGTGTTGTAACAAGGTATGTTGTACTGTACTGTGCGTTCTAGTTTCAT
>NC_051413.1:15088986-15089160 GCF_015228065.2 Penaeus monodon
TCAATTATCTGTTCATCATTTTAAAACCATCATACCCGCAGAAAAAAGTTCCTCAGGCCTTAGCCTATCACCAGGACCACAATACGACTTCCTCAACAGATAGGAAGAGGGGGAGAAGGAGGAGGGACGGAGAAGGGAGAAAGGAGCACCATTAGGATACAATGACCACGAAGA
>NC_051413.1:15089201-15089552 GCF_015228065.2 Penaeus monodon
CGATAAGTGGGGCCTTATCTCCCCGCGGGCTCTTCCCGTGGGCGAAGTGTAGTTGAGCGAAGGTCGTCGAGTCCGAGGGCGAGTGGGCACTGTGGCTAACAGGAATAAACATTAGATATAGGTACAAACAAGTAAATAATAACGCAAAGAAAGTAAAGAAATTCAAGAATATGCGAATGCATTGGTAAAGAAGGCTGTGGATTGGCTGATAAGTGAAACAGTTAAAGAATACGGTTACTAATAAATGCATAACAGAACTCGTAAATTAATATGAACAAGTGGGGGTGTAAGATTGCGACTGACTAAAAAAATGGATAAATATAGAATGAGAGGAAAAGCAAGTTGCGACAG
>NC_051413.1:15089590-15090033 GCF_015228065.2 Penaeus monodon
TACATGAACAAACATGTAAGTGATCTGAGGACTATAAAAGATAAAAAAGAGACAAAGAGAATAATAAATGAAGTAAATAATCATTGAAACGAATATTGAATACATAAGTAACAGACAGACACAAAGGGCCGCGCAGGAGACCGAGATTTTCCCCCGGCGCTGGTCGAGAGGAAGGACTGACGTGCGGCGAGATCTCAAGTTGAGGGGGTTAGGGGGAGAATTTACCCCTCCCTCCCCCCTCCCACTCGAACTTCTCTCACCCTAAACACGAGTATTGATTCCCCTCCCCCCACGACCTGCTTCCCTCATTCAAGGTCGCGGGAAGGGGGCCGGGGGGGGGGGAGTGGTGCAGCTGATTTTCCCGTGTGAATCACAAATAAAATAATTTTGATGTGGATTTGTGCATGTGTACATACATCTATATTCGTGTATATGCGTACGTG
>NC_051413.1:15090568-15090883 GCF_015228065.2 Penaeus monodon
CGCGCGCATTGCCGGATAAGCTACACCCCTAATATTGCACTAGCAGTGGGAGGGGAGATTAGGTTAGTGATTACTTGTGCCTCCGGTCGTGCCCCGGGTCCCCTCCAAGATTCTTGACTCTCTCAGCCATTCCCCAGCAAGGTCAATGCAAGGCCGGCGCCCACCGGCACAGTGGCCAGAGAGGCCAAACAAGACCTCGCAATCGGTGCTCCGAACTATCCGACTCTCGCGCTCCGTCCACAACGCCCTGGGGCTGCACTCGGGGCAAGGGCTTCCGCCTTGCCACCGGTTACTTAACGTGCTCTGTGTGCGTGC
>NC_051413.1:15092577-15093081 GCF_015228065.2 Penaeus monodon
CTTGACCTGTTAAAAATCAATATCCTCCTGGCGATGATCGTGAACCTATCCCCCCCCCCATGCACCTTTCGTGTCGAGCTTCACGGGGCAGGCGAACCTCCAGGAAGCCGGTGACCTCGAATCGGCAGTTGGGTGACGTTAGGCGAGTCACGAAGCCTTCTTCTCTTTACAGCACTAATGGCATGGCCATAGATATTCTCTAAATCACATGGAAAGAGAAAAAACTAAATGAACAAAAATACGGGGAGACACACAACAAAATGAAGAGGTAACATCGCGCGCCGACAGCTCGCAAACAAACGCATCATTAAACAAGTTTTCACTTAGGAAATGCATTCGCCCTCATGCAGGAAAATTAACGTCGCCGCCCGCTTTGTGGCGCCGCCTCGGTTGGCCTAGTGCACGCGCAGTGTTGCCTCACGCGTACCATGACTTAACACAATGCCGATCGCTCCACATGCCGGCGGAACGCGTCCTCTCGAGGCAAGAGGCTGGCCGCTTAGG
>NC_051413.1:15096172-15097160 GCF_015228065.2 Penaeus monodon
TGGTCTTGTTTGTGCGTGCAGAAGTGTAATTCGCAAAATGAGGGGGAGGTTCTCCGTTCCACCTGACCCTCACTATCGAGGCGTTAAGGGAGCGCACTCAGAAAATCGCGCCACCAACAGAAATGAGGGAATTAACCCAAGAAAAAATCTCAAACATGTATCGAGAAGTTTTGGTGAAATGAGTCGACAGGCGGTCGTTACTACCATCCGCTCTGGCAGCACAATCATTTTATCTACTTTCCTCCTAGATTTGAGTCTTTCTAATTCCGTCGCCTCAAAGACTTTCTCCTCTTTCTCCTCTGAACGCACTCCACTGCCTCGAAATTTTACCAGTCATTGTTCGATCTATTTTCTTGTTAATTTTTCACTACACAAATACACAAGGCAGCCCTTAAGGTATCTACAAAGTAATTAGCAGATGGAGATGTTCCATGTAGTTGAAGAGCGTGCCCGTTTAGTCGTGTGCCTTTATCACTTTTCGTCTGATCCATTTAGCATAACCATCATTTAACAGAACGAAAAATAGTGACGGTGCAGATTTTTTAAAAAGGTGATAATGTAATTGTGACGACGATGATGGTGAAGACAATGGTGTCAACGACGAACAGCCGCCAAACACTCCCACAGCCAAGGTCTCACCTCCATAAAGGCGAAGTTCGTCAGGAACCACCGTTATTCCCCACCCTTATCAACACCAATATTGCACTCACGAATGCGTGTTTTGTACACTCTGGTCGTGGTTTCGTGTCCAGAACCCATAAGTGGTGGAGAAATTGCATTTCTCCACCATTTACTTTTGTTCCCTACCATCGGCCCTCATCTGCCTCCCTGGCGTATCTACGTGTTTCAAAATCTGTTTCAGCTGTCTCACTATGTACCAGCCTGGTCCTCTGAGAGAGAAAAGAAAACAACTGTTAGGAATAAAACTAGAAATCAAGGCATTGGAAACAGAATTAAAGAATATGATGGCAGAAAAAAAGATCATATT
>NC_051413.1:15097201-15097440 GCF_015228065.2 Penaeus monodon
TAAAGGGGAGGGGCTGGAATTCACTGAAATTCCGATGCCTCAGTCAACCTACGTGCATGCCAGACCAGCGTACACAAAAACGGTCACTTCAGGATCTAGCATGCTCGGTGTCCTTGTAGCCTGACAGTTATGTCTACGGCAACGAAGGATTCAAATAAAAAGCCGATGAAATACTCCGCCACTCCTCCTGGATTCGAGGAAAAGCACACATAAAACAAAAATGACGAACCTTATCCCTC
>NC_051413.1:15097481-15098386 GCF_015228065.2 Penaeus monodon
GAAAAGTTTAAAATCTTGCGAACCCATCAGAAAAACAAATCCCGGATTTGAAAAGTGATAAGCAAGAGAAACACAGAAAGATAAGGAGAAAGAAAGCACAGGTGCCTCGCGCGGAGTCCTCGGAAGCAGCCCTTCCCTAATCTGCTTTAGCAAGACGTGACCGAGCAAGACGGACCAAGATCATCCTGCTCAGGTTGCCATGGAAACCCTCCTCTCGAGTCCCCGCTTCTCCTTCCTTCCCCTTCCCGTCCTCGGAAGACGTGATAAAGTGGAATAACATAATGAGATTATGCAAATAAGGCAGACAGCTCGATCGATGTCTCTGCTATGAAGGAAAAGCATAATGCTATCTTTAAAAGGCTAATCATAACAAAATAAGATGTCTGAACGTATATGAGAAGGATGAGAAGAGAAGAAAGTGAGAGAAAGAAATGGAAGGAAAGGCCAATGCCCAGAGACGACAGAGCGAGTGCCGACACATATTAATAAGCCCAACGGCCACAGGACCACTGATTAACTTGAGTGGGTGGCGAGCGAGGTGTGAGCTCTTGAGAGATAAGGCGATAAGCTCCTTCAGACGCCACAGGTGAAGACATTCCGCTCGAGATATCTCCAAGAGCTGTGATACGAACATGGTGGGAAGACGATAAATGATACAGTGAACTTCTACAATTCTCTTGTTTATTTTTTCTGCATGTTCTTTCATTTATTTCGTTTGGTCTATTCTTGTTTATTGGTTTGAGTTTTTAAACTCCATTTGTTCGCCTCTCTAACCTACACCCACTGTCAACTTGTCCATAACGTTTTTTGTCTGCTTCTCCATCTCGTTGCCTACTATCCTTCCCACTCCAGCCTTCTCTCCCCTGCCCCTTACCTGCAATCCATAAATCTTCTGCAAATATTTT
>NC_051413.1:15098424-15098772 GCF_015228065.2 Penaeus monodon
TCTGGCCATTTCCCTTTCTTTCCCCGTCCCTTCTTCTCCCTCGCCTTATAAAAAAAATTGTCCTGTTCTTCTCTTCTCCCAAGCCAGAGTTTTAAAGGGGTTTTAATGCTCGGCCATAAAACCTTATCAACTACGTCCCGGCAAACGAACTCTGAATACACGGAAATAAAACTTCCTGGCGTGCGCAATTCTACGGTGCCCTGCTGCGTCTGCTCCCTTCGGCTTCCGTGCTGGCTGGCGTCTGTGTCTGCTGAAGGGTTGCCTGTGTGTGGCGGGGTATTTGCTGTTATGCAGCTCATCTGCCCGTTGCGCTGCCGCTCTGCTCGTCTGTGCGTCTATTTATCTGCT
>NC_051413.1:15098974-15099286 GCF_015228065.2 Penaeus monodon
TGACTGCGTGCGTCGATCTACCAACCTATCCCTTGCTACCAGCCACCCCGCTCCTTCCCCCTCCCCACCACCATGCCTCCATCCATCATGTCTTCCTCCGCCGAGTGTCGGGCCTGCAACCCGAGAACCCATAAACCCATTAGCCAAACCACGCAGATTAATTAGCATAATCAGTTATGCAAAATATGTACATAGACAAGTAAACCTTACAATTACCTAGCTTTCGTCGCACGGACGGCACCGAGGCGGCTGACAAGCGCACGGGGGGGGGGGGGGTCTTGTTCCACAAGACACGATGGTGATTCTACATTT
>NC_051413.1:15099399-15099840 GCF_015228065.2 Penaeus monodon
TCAACACCCTCACTCAAGCCAAGGTCCAAATTCTAGGCTTCCTTGAATCGACTCCGCCTTGGTCCCTGCGTGTTCTGTTTTTTTCTGTCTGTACACGCATTTAGGCCTATATACCCATCCGTTAAGCCGTTCATCATGCACTCCCTCCCTCTTCCTACCTACCCACTCATTCACCCACGGAGGTACCCCTTGCCCCATAGAGCAGGTAAAATGCACTAATGAGACGCGGACTTTTCGCCCGATCACACCAGGGGAATTAACAGGTTAATGAGGCTAGCCGTCGAGTCGGCGAAAGTCGACAACGTGTGGAATGCTCCCTAAACTCTTCGCTGGTAGGCTCTAAGCCTATGCACCGGTGTTTCATCCCACAAACAATAGAAAATAAAAATCATATTAAAAGACTGCTCATTCACATGGATATACGTGCAATATATACATTTC
>NC_051413.1:15100168-15100681 GCF_015228065.2 Penaeus monodon
GGCGTGGTGAGGCAGCGAATACAGCGTCCGGGTTGATACAGTACACAGCTCACCCCTCCATGTCGGTATATCGCCGAGAGCTCCGGACTTCCAAGGCCGAACTATTTTTCCATAAATAGAGCAGCAGACAGACCAAATTAGTCTTCAGTTCCATGCTGTCTTCCGGCACGGTAAGCGACGTGAAACAAACAGGAAAATATAAAAGGTGCAAAGCTCTAAAGACATAGCGCTTGTAATTAAGCCTAATGACCTTCACCGGGTCGCCCCTTCTTCCAGACTCCCCCCCCTATGCACACATACATAGGGGGTGAGTCATGCTCCCCCCCTCCGGCGAAGGCCATTTTTTACCCCCGAAGAAGTCTAATTATGAAGGGTTTTCTTCAATGTTATCAGGGGCCGAATGATTTCGGGAAGATGGACTTCAGGCCCTCTGATGCGCTGAAGGGGGTGGGGTGGGGGGTCCACGCTTGTTTGTACGTTCATCCCTAGAAAAATTCAGGAGCTCGATGTGGT
>NC_051413.1:15101931-15102178 GCF_015228065.2 Penaeus monodon
TGTCCTCATTCCTCCCCCCCCCCCAACCCCCCTTTTTCCATGGCCACCGAGCTCCCTTCCGCCAGTTCGCTTTGGTTGTTTTTTTTTTCTTCGCCTTGTATTTATCTTGGCGGGAGAGGGCGGGTTGCCGTCGGGAGTGCGCCGCCAGGTGACCGAGCTATCCAGTGCGCGGAGGTGGGACCGAAAGCATGAATATCTTGTGCTGGGAAACTCGCAGGTAGAGCGAGGCCCACGGACCCTGGCGTCG
>NC_051413.1:15102309-15102390 GCF_015228065.2 Penaeus monodon
TAGACCTTGCATGAGCCCTCCTCCCCTCCCCTCGCGAGTGCCACGGCAGCGCCTCGCTTCACACAACTTCCCGATGCATCA
>NC_051413.1:15102415-15102527 GCF_015228065.2 Penaeus monodon
GGCCCTTGAGGAAGGAGGTGTAGCTCGTTTGCATTCGCTGCGCCGCGGCAGCTCCGGCTCTCATGGTTTATTCATTTCGGCGTCTCTTCCCAGGGTAAACAGATAAATGACG
>NC_051413.1:15102794-15103146 GCF_015228065.2 Penaeus monodon
AGTCTTAGCTTAAACCGCGAGACGCACCCGGAAGTCTGGTTTTGCAAAAGAACAAGTTACTTAAACGTCGTCTCTTAGTTTGTTCATAACAAACCCTTTTCTAAATGTTGATTTTTAACTATTTTACTGTGCATATATTACGACTTCTCTCATACTCATATTACTTTCCTCAAAAATAACTTTCAGTGTTAGATTATTTTTTCCAAAACTATTTCAGACAAATTTATCGTAAACACAAATATTCCCATGATTTTGCGTTTGTCTGACGTAATTCTAACCTGACAGCAAAATGCTACCCAAAGAAGAAGAAAAACCAACAATAAAAGCACAAACAGGGTAATACCAGTAGCAG
>NC_051413.1:15103211-15103621 GCF_015228065.2 Penaeus monodon
CCTCCCCTTACTGCCTTTATTTTTCTTCCCTTCGCAAATAAACCCTCGGCGGACGTACGAAAAAAATATGGCGTCACGGGTGTTTGGCCCAAGAATACCCAGTTTGCACGCAGGCACTTTCCCTCGAGCCCTTAATGCGCATTTTTTCTAACTTTCCAAGCGGCAGAAAGGCCGTCGGTTTCCATCGGTGCACTATTCTTTAGCAATACTTTTTTATATTTCTAAGCGTCGAAATATAACCGATCTCGAAACGGTCCGCGCTCCTGCTCCTTCGCGCTCGCGAAGGACGAGCCCGGTTTTGCTCCATAGGCAGCCTCAACGCCGACAGACCGCGGTGATTGAAGGCCAACAGCGGTCGCCGGCGCTCTCTTCGATACAGGGCGGGAACAGAAACTCCCGGAAATACACTA
>NC_051413.1:15103994-15104103 GCF_015228065.2 Penaeus monodon
ATAAGCAAACATAAACAAACAAATAAATCACACCCGTCCCTGTACCTTCAACCCCTTTTCTCTCCCTCGTGACGAATTTGCTGAAGGGACGACAGTGACTGGGCAAGTA
>NC_051413.1:15104312-15104401 GCF_015228065.2 Penaeus monodon
CCCGGAAGACGAAAGCAAGACTTCATTTCCAAAATATCTAATCGCTTCTCCTAAGTTCGGCGTGCTTTTGCTATCGAAGCGACGAATAA
>NC_051413.1:15104446-15104658 GCF_015228065.2 Penaeus monodon
AACACGAGCGGCGAGGCGCGGCCGCGGGTGGGTGGGCGGCGGCGCTCAACTAAAGCCGATCTCTGAGGGGGAGAAGGCACGGGAGGGGGAGAAGGCACGGGAGGGGGGGCGGGGGCATGGGAGGGGGAGAAGGCACGGGAGGGGGGGCGGGGGAAGGCACGTGACCCTTCGGTTCTCTGAGGATACTCTCCTTCAAGATGTTCACCGTCATC
>NC_051413.1:15107613-15107737 GCF_015228065.2 Penaeus monodon
CCTACAACAGCACACGTAAAAAAGACAAAGACAGTTTTCTTCACATAAACAATAAAGACAAAAGAGAAGGAAATAAGTATATCAATAAAGATATCAAACACTCATTCCGTTGTATTCCTCAAGC
>NC_051413.1:15107774-15107897 GCF_015228065.2 Penaeus monodon
TCAACAAGCCGGCACAAATAACGTCGCTCGTCACGTGCGAGATGGATGACACGCAGGTGGATTTAGGTGGATTCCTATCACCGGATTACGTGCTATGTGACCCGCTTTCGGATGACCTCGATA
>NC_051413.1:15108956-15109143 GCF_015228065.2 Penaeus monodon
CTCACTTCATTTTCTTTCTTGCTGATAACGATAAGGGACACTAGAACAGCGACAGTCAAATACCAAAAAGGAAGAATGAGAAAGCATACACTTCCACAACCTCTCGAACGAAGCTGCGGCTCGGGGAGCTCTGAAACTTTTTTGTCATTCCACTAGGACACTGCACTTCCACAGGAGACAACTAAAG
>NC_051413.1:15109208-15109473 GCF_015228065.2 Penaeus monodon
CCATCGTCTCCGTCGTCACAATGGCAACAGAAAAGCAGACCCGAGCCAGGCGACCCCACCCCCGCCGCAGCGCTAGGGCGTCCCCGGGCCCCGCGCTTCACCCCGAGGCGCCGGGAAGGACTCAGTCTTTATCATTTCCGGAGGGAGACTCTCGCGGCCGCCGTTCGAGTCCTCGCGGTTCCCGCTGTGGGAGCCTCGCTCGCTTCCGCGGAATCTGGAAAGTGGCTTTTGCGCTCATCGGGGAGAGAGACCAGCGACGTTCACA
>NC_051413.1:15110200-15110499 GCF_015228065.2 Penaeus monodon
ACGAGAGAGGGAGTACATACTCCGTCAGAGGCAACCGGATCGCCACGCCGAAGGCCGGCGGCCAGACTCGAGCAACCCGGGCGCCCAAGCATGAAAGCGGAGGGGTTCCGGCGGGGGACCCCGTCAAGAAAGCACGGGTCTAACGGGGAAAAACGGTTTTCAGGGCCCGCCCCCGGCCCCCCAAAAAATTCCCTTTCGCCCCCCACATTGGGGATGCTGTCGCGATAGGTTCCCCGACCAGCCCTTTGGGTTTCCCGATATCATGTGTTCAATATTAAAGTCAATTGGATTGGGGAGAG
>NC_051413.1:15115362-15116368 GCF_015228065.2 Penaeus monodon
CACCTGCAAGTTGTCCTCCCAAGGTCACCTGGGTATCCAGCCTTTCAGCGTTCCCACCCTCCAACCTCCTCCTCCTTCTTAACCCCTCCCCTCCCTCGCCCTCCTTCCCCTCCCTACCCCCCTCTGCCCCTCCTGTTTCCACTCTCACCCTCCCCACCCTCCCACCTTGACGCTACTGGCTTTAGCCCCTTCCACTCCGCTCGCCCTCACCTCTTTTAATCGCTTATCGGCCTTTTATCCTGCTCTCTCATTTATCTGCGTCCCTTAGCATCTTCGTCTGACAAAAAAAGCTATAAGCCATATCAACACAGTAGGCCATATCAATCGACACGTTCATGTAACCGGTGAAATTAGTTTTGTTAACGGACATGTTTTCTTTTTTCCCAACGGATGGGTTCCCTTAACTGACGACTTTCTCCTCTCAGCGTCACTTCCCTGCCGCAAGCAGACGCTTCTCACACAGCGAACGAATTTCGGTCAATGGAAAATTACACCGGCCTTAACTACGGGGTAATTACATAATGGGCAATGTGAGAATGAAGAAATTCCTCCGCCAATCATCTTCCGATCACCGTTGGCTAATCAGCGCCAGTCGATTGGACAGACAAATACACAAAGCTTTGAATTAATTAATCAATTAACACATAAATAAACGAACATATAAAAACACGATTGTAAAATTAATTAAAAGTATACACAAAGAAACCGAAAAAATGACAGAATGGATAAAAACACAAACAAACAAACAAGCAAATAAATAACCAAATGCAAGAATAACTGACATCGGATCAGTAGACACAAAAAATAAGCATATAGATAAATAATTAAGGCTTCCTGAATTGCGATTCCGCCCACGCTGACTGCGACACAATGGCCATGCCGTATGAGGACAGCGCGATGCCAGGGGACAGAAAAGAGAGGGGAATGGGGGAGGGAGGAAGGGACGGAGGGATGGGCGAGGAGTGCACAGGAAGGGAATGGGGAGAGGGAGGGGAGTGGAGGTGAG
>NC_051413.1:15116563-15116897 GCF_015228065.2 Penaeus monodon
GAGGGGGGGTTATGGTGGAGGGATAGAAAGGGAGAGGAGTGCGGGAGAGATATGGGGAAAGGGAAAGGACCGGATAGAAAGGAATGGGGAGAGCAAAGTAGCAGGAAAAGGGAGAGCTGAAAAGAATGGGTTGAGAAGAGGAAAAGGGGAAGGGGGAGGAGGGGAGAGAAGATAAAGGACGGGGGAAGGAATCAGATATTGATGGGAAAGAGGTTACGAAGGGAAGGGTCGCATATGTGAATGGAGGTTAGGGCATTTAAAGGTTAGCGGACGAAGGTAAAGAGAAATGAAGCAAGCGTCGAGGAAAGGGGGTGAGGGAAGCGCGAGGAGACAA
>NC_051413.1:15119054-15119149 GCF_015228065.2 Penaeus monodon
CAGACCTTGGAACATACCACGCATACGGTCTTCCCGTAAATAATCTCAACGTCGCCCACCGCCCCACAAAAAAGCTACAAGTAATCACGTATGCA
>NC_051413.1:15119218-15119393 GCF_015228065.2 Penaeus monodon
TAAAAATCCAAAGCCAAACTGCGAGGCGCTCCAGGCAACGCAGCATCCAAACACGCATCTATTTACCCAACATTGAGTCGGCCGATCGCGCGGCACTCACTTTCAGCACCGAAAGCGCCTTCGCCTGGAGAACGTAAACACAGCCGTTGCGGCGTACAATGCGCCCTTCTTGCGA
>NC_051413.1:15120419-15120483 GCF_015228065.2 Penaeus monodon
GACAAATGTAATAAAAGTTGGGAAAATAATGAGCTGAGATAGTAAAAACAATTTCTTTGGAAGC
>NC_051413.1:15120775-15121482 GCF_015228065.2 Penaeus monodon
CCAAATAAGAAAAATAAATAGGCCTACAACCCATAACAATACCTCAAACAGTCCAAAGGAATAATCTCAATGACAATAATGACCAGCGAGCATCAGTAATCAGCTTGCCACGCCCTTTCGCAACCCGCTCTGCGCCCCGCCACGCAGGCCTCGCACAGCGCCTTCAGTGGCACCGGTGGGACCGCGCACTTCCACGAAACGCATATTTTTCTCTCTCCTTTTTTCCTTCGGTTTTACCCATTTTTGTTGACGCTGACTTCCACGTCTTTGCGTATTTCTGTAACCCTAAGAAGCAAAATGACAGAACTTTAGAACCGTATTTGAAACAAACAAATAAAATCGAGTTTTATAGCTTCCTTTAACTGAGAAATATCATGGCTATTATAAGTGATATCAATGTCATCAGCAGTACCATAACCAGAGGTAAGGCTCATAGCGCGATAGTGACAACCACAGCAGCAGTAATGACGACGCTTATGATGAAACTAATCATAGCATCACAGACGCTCGCCGGCGCTCAGGCGACCCCAGGGACCTTTGACTCGCGGCCCCAAAAGACGCAGGAAATGTACGTAAAATTCAGAGCGAATATTACGGAAGCAAAATCATGACTCCGCGGCAATGTTAACGTCAAACTCAGCTTGCGTGGTGTTACCTGATACGAGGCGAGGAATTGGACATTAAAACAATAAAGGTGAAAAGCGTGG
>NC_051413.1:15121632-15123268 GCF_015228065.2 Penaeus monodon
TTTTCCGATAACACGCCGCTTTCAGAATCCTTCGGCAACGCAGCGATGGCAGCACGGATCCCTCGCCTCCGGACGCCTGGAGCGGTGTCGGCGGCCCCACGTCGCTCCGGGCGGCGGCGTCGCCGCTCAGTCAGCAGCGCCTCCGCAAGGGCTGCGTGGCGTACCGAGTTACCTTGGCCACGAAGCGTTCATAAACCTGTCCCTTGCACGGCGCTGCTAGGAAGACTCTCTTTCGGCATTGTCTCCTCTTTACCCCCACCTCTAGTAGTCTTACTTTTCACTGTTCTTTCTCTTCTACTTCCGTCTCATTGTATTTTACTCTGGCCTATGCTTATTGCATTGGCACTGTCTTACTTATTCTATCGTCTCCACAAATGTGACCTAATATTAGTCTTCATTACTGACATCATCCTTAGTCGTATTATCTTCATTTACTCGATACTGCAACTCCTTGAATCCTCATCCTTTGCCCTTTTCAACACGCCCTTCCCTTCCTGCCCTCCCAAGCCCTTAATCGCCCCCAGCTCTGCCCTGCCTCCGCCACCTGACCCTCCACCTTCCCGTCAACCTGAAGGCTGCTCAGCCATACGGTGCAGGTGTCTCTTTCTCCTCTCCTTTCTAATATTTGTTTTGTAAATGCGCATGGATGGTCGTAAAAGAATGTAATGCCCGCTACTTCAGCTTGTAAACAATAAATATGAATTCTAACATTACCTGTTTTATTGGTAATATTCGTAGGATATTATGGTCATAGACAAAACAATTAGCTTTTATTTAATCTAACTCAAGTTTATTCTGGCGATGTAAAAAAAAAGCTTACATTCCTTGCATCTTTTGACCGCTGTGGGCTGGGAAACTGCGGGGAGGAAATTCCAATTACAGGGACATGGAGATGTTTATCATATCAGTTAAAGCCTAAAATCACCATCTCTGGGATTTATCAGTCTTAGCTGCTCTACACTGGTTTCACTGGAGTGACCCGAGCTGTCTTTGCTTGGTCAATGAACTGACGATCAAATTGCTTGAAGTTTCTTTAATTTTCTACGAGAAAGTTTAAAGTCTAGATTCCGCAGTTTATCATCGGGGGTGTTAGTTCTTGCCATGTCCAATACACTCAGTCAGAACAGCGTTTTCGAATCTTCTATTGTTTTTTTGTGTCTAACATGGGACATTCATTTAGGAATCTTCAAAGTCAGCTTGTAAATTCGAGGGAAACCTTCGCTCGGACTAACATACAGTACATACTGTCTGGAAAAAAATCTAACCGGCATATCTAAAATTTCCTACTGCTTTCGTAACTGAGTTGACGCGAAGATTGTCTCTTGGCCTGAGATAAGGGAAGGGCCCTGGGCAGTGGACAGATCGTCGCTGGGGCGACGATCTGGAAGGAAGCCGTTGGCAGACGCCTTCTCTGCTTGCCTGTTTGCCTGAGGAGCCAGATTGGGGGAAACAGATGGGTCTATTGTGGGAGGGCGACGTTAGCCAGTTCGCCTTGGGGGTTTATAGACAATGGCGACAGTTAATTCCCAGTCCGCACAACTTATCTGGGGGATTGCAGTATAAACTCAAGACCATTAAATGTTCTCTGGCAAAGGTCAGAACACTCATGATGGCCCAAGCCGCGACTGTGGACCAG
>NC_051413.1:15123304-15124167 GCF_015228065.2 Penaeus monodon
GTGTCAAGAATACAGATTTCATTTTCTGGTTGTACAGTGAAAGTGTAGGCCCGGGAAGTAATGTGATTTCTTCGGGCTACGTTTGCGGGATCCCCGGCTGCCTGGCTGGCGTCCTCGGCAGTCAAAGGAGTCTGATATTACTTAGCTCTGCTCCTCCGGCCCTTGGGAGTCCACGGTTGGAGGGCGGGACTTATACTGGAGGAAACGCTCAGTTGCCTCCCCCTCTCGTCTGGCCCTCACTTCTCGCTCGAACTTTCTCTCTTCCGTCCGAGGCAAGTAACACAGTGCTCCGGCAACAAGCCGAGCCAGGGCCCCCGCCCAGATCGGCGTCACCTACGGCGTGCGCCAAATGACTGACTTTCTATGGGAGACCTTATTCCGGCTGACACCTCTGCGAAATCGCAGCCCAAGTTCTTGAGCGGAACAATGATCGGTGGCGATGAGGGTGATGCGGAAGATAAGGGAGGAGAGGAAGAGATGCTTCTGGTACGAAGGGAGACGGAATGACGGTGCTGTGGTGACATGGTGGGAGAAGGAGTGATGCGCCTATGACTTATTCGCGGAATTAAAAAGAAAATGTGATGATCCAAAATGGGGGATTATGGAAGTGACGCGCAATACCGAACGAAATCCGCGGATAATATGCACGCGGTTGCTCCCAATTAAACATTCGCTCTCTACTGCACGCGGCCACAAAACAACGGGCCGTTTTTCAAGTTCTGGAAAGATAAATAAATTAAAATGCACATGCTATGCCCAGTTCATCCCCTCGTCTACATAAAATTAGTGACTTTCATTTCCATTATTTTCCCTTCCGGGTGATGCAACAACCCCAAATGCACTTTCAAGGAGTTGCATCACCC
>NC_051413.1:15127268-15127648 GCF_015228065.2 Penaeus monodon
TCTTTATCACCGTAGGAAGAGTTAAAAACGCAAAACGTGCAAGGCAGCGTCCTCCATCAGTGCACAAGAGCGCGATCCCCGCTTCGAACAAGAAAGACTTTCGATCTCACTGCAGCAACTGGAGGCTGTAGCGCTGTCTCGCCCCTAAGACACAGCATAACATTGTCCGAGCTTGCGTTCTCTGTCCTGTCTCTTCCTACCGCCCTCAGGATATCCTTTAGGGTAAACGAACGTAAACAAACAAACGATCCCACAGAGCAACAAGTACCGTCGGTCTTGCCTATTTTGCCTCTCCCTTGGGTATCGTCAAACAAGATGTGACCCTTCGAAAAGCGGTTCAAACGAGAGCGGAATTCTAAGGCCATGAGGAATGCAGGTAG
>NC_051413.1:15128000-15128300 GCF_015228065.2 Penaeus monodon
CAGCGAGGTCAGGTGAGGCAAGCCCCAGCACCTGAGGGCGAGCGTGCTGACCCCGAGGCCGAGCCGCAGCGGCGACCCAAGGTCTTCCGCGGCACTTGAACCGAACTCCGCTCCCCCTTTCCCCCGCCGGCTTAAGGTAACGTCGGGTAATATTCGACGCCGTTTCTTAAAAATGGTCAAGGCTGGAAGGTCGCGCTGGCCAGTGGGGAAGGGGGAGGGGCAGCCAGGAGGGCACATGCCTTACTCAAGCCGTCATCAATAAAAGCGGCTGGACGTCCCTAAGCTGGCCAACCGACGTTC
>NC_051413.1:15129563-15130622 GCF_015228065.2 Penaeus monodon
GAATACTTGATCAATCGGTTGTATAGTCCGGCCCACGAGCCACGAAGGTGCCCTCATCTGTCCCCTTGACCCTATATCCGCGCCACACACGCAGACCAGATCACGAGGAAGCCAAATGCTTACTTAAAGGA
This sequence comes from Penaeus monodon, assembly GCF_015228065.2. Taxonomy (NCBI): domain Eukaryota; kingdom Metazoa; phylum Arthropoda; class Malacostraca; order Decapoda; family Penaeidae; genus Penaeus; species Penaeus monodon. The sequence goes on from NC_051413.1 coordinate 15,129,695, forward strand.
AATACGCACACATCTGGAACTTTAAAGACAGTATTCCAATGAAGCAAAAGTACATAAACCAGAATCAATAAAATAAACGCTAGTTCTGGCTCATAAATGGCAAAATTTGGCATAAAGTAAGACCAAGATATCTCAAAGTAAGTGCATGGCGAAAACTGAAAAAACAATACTTATCAGTCATTACCTTGAATAAAAATATGGCAAGGTCATCAATACCAGCTTCCTACACAAGGCTGAATAATATAGTGAGCCTATTGTAAGGAGCCGCACAGAAAACGAAGAGGAAATATCTAAGTTAAGTTGCAGTGAACAAATCAGTCGATGAAACAGAAAAGACTCGCACGAGTTTAGTGAAGGCAACGCTCTTGCCCGGGGCGCCAACGTGGGGCATATCCCCACTCATTTTTTTCGCCTCCAAGGAACAGGTCACTCACTGAATCCGTGTGAATGATGTAAAGATAACTGATGCTCATTGACGGAACCAGTCTGCTGATGTGCACTGATGACTGACCGTTAAATATGCTCAAGTAGGATAGGCTGTGCTTCAGCAGTCGAGTCAAACGTCCATAAGAGGCAAATATTTCTAATATTCATAAAATATGGAGACAAGCTAATTGCTACTCTGTCTAAACACGGTGTATTCGCCTTCAGATACTGAGAATGAATCCTATTTCCAACAAATATCAAAGCCGGCACTGATAGGGCCAAACATCACACCAGCGCACATAACATGGATTCCTACATTACAATGTAACAGGTACTTTAACTGCTTTTTCCTGAAAAATTAATGCCATAACAATATCTCGTCTCCTCGAAATAAAGAACACGAATAAAAACACCGTCCCTCTCCTCCAAACAGATTTGACTTAACTGTTGCGTTACGCCAGGCACCCGCCAAATGTAATGATGTGCTCACATATGGAGCTTA
>NC_051413.1:15131414-15131537 GCF_015228065.2 Penaeus monodon
TTTTTTTCCCCTTTTCCCCTCTCCTTTTCTCTTTTCCCCCCCCCTTTTTCTCCTTCCCCTTTTCCCCCCCCCCCTTTTTTTCCCTTTTCCCCCTTTTTCCCTCTCCCCCCCTTTTTTTTTTTT
>NC_051413.1:15131611-15131825 GCF_015228065.2 Penaeus monodon
CCCTCTCTCCCCCCCCCCCTTTTTTTTTTTTTTCCCCCCCCCCCCTTTTTTTTTTCCCCTTTTTTTTCCCCTCTTTTTCCCCCCCCCCCCTCTTTTCCCCTCCTTTTCCCCCTTTTCTTTTTTCCCCCCCCCTTTTTCTCTCCCTTCCCCTCCTTTCTCCCCCCCCCTTTTTTTTTTTTTTTCTCCCCCAAACTTCCCCCTTTTTCCCCCCCCC
>NC_051413.1:15132697-15132835 GCF_015228065.2 Penaeus monodon
TTTTTTCCTTTTTTTCCCCCCCCTCTTCCCCCTCCCCCTCCTTTTCCCCCTTTTCCTTTTTCCCCCCCTTTTTTTCCCTTTCTTCCCCCTTTTTTCCTCTTTTCCCCCCCTTTTTTTTCCCCCCCCCCTTTTTCCCAA
>NC_051413.1:15132853-15133016 GCF_015228065.2 Penaeus monodon
CTCCCCAAAAGTTCCCCTCTGTCTCAATTTTTTCCCCCCCCCCCCTTTTTTCCCCCTTTTTTTTTCCCCCCTTTTTCCCCTTTTCCCCCCTTTTCCCCTTTTCCTTTTGGTTTTTTTTTCCCCGTTTTTTTTCTCTCCCCCTCTCCCCCCCTTCTTTTTTTTT
>NC_051413.1:15133045-15133195 GCF_015228065.2 Penaeus monodon
TTTTTCTCCTCTCTCTTTTTCCCCCCTCCCCGGGGCCCCTCTTTTTTTTTAAAACCCCCCCTCTTTTTTAACTCTCTCTCCCTTTTTTTTTTCCCCCCTTTTTTAAAATTTTTTCCCCTTTTTTAAATTCCCCTCTCTCTCTTTTTAAAA
>NC_051413.1:15138048-15138382 GCF_015228065.2 Penaeus monodon
TTCTGGTAGCGTGCAGCCCAAACGCGGCTCAAGGGTCCACTTACCCCGTCGTCGGCCAGGTCGAATCCTTGCGTCTTACGCCACCGCATCCTGGTGGTTCCTTAAGGGCGATCCTGGGCTGGCGCTCGCTCTCCCCGGCACATAGCGGGTCCTTCACGCGCGTCTCGGGCGCAAGATTCACCTCAGGCGCGGGGGGCGAATCATCCTTTGGGGGAAGGATGAACGTTTGGCCTCCTTTCCTGGAGTTTCGATTATTTCTGTCGATATTTTTCTCGCGTACACTAATTATGGTTTCCTTTAATGAACATAAGCAAGTTCTTTTCTGGAATCACAA
>NC_051413.1:15138797-15139035 GCF_015228065.2 Penaeus monodon
TCGCCTTCTATAACCCTCGTCTCCCCCTCATGACCCCCACTCCCCCCACCCAACTTGAAGCCCTCATCTCCTTATCTCCTCAAGGATTTCGCATCATTCCTCTTTTGCCCTCCCACGCTCCTACTCACACTCCCTCCTATTGCTCACGCCTACGGACCATACACATATGAAAATGCTAAGTAGTTCATTAAATATAGTAGATATATACATATATCATGTTATGTATGTGAAGGGGGCA
>NC_051413.1:15139150-15139399 GCF_015228065.2 Penaeus monodon
TCGTCCCCCCTGTTTTGTATCACGCATACAGAAACCTAAATAGCAAGGATATATATAATCTCTCCGGGTAAAATGAATGTGTGCACATTGTGCAGTGTCCACAATGATGGTGCCTTTTCTAGATCTAAGGAAAACTTCAAAAAGATTCGGAAGAACCACAACGGAACACGAGCAACACCTCTTCCAACATACGTCGGCCGACGCCTCGTAAACGGCCGTTAACAGGAACAACTGACGGGCTGGGAGGAC
>NC_051413.1:15139448-15140015 GCF_015228065.2 Penaeus monodon
GAGCCGAGACTCAAGGGAAAAACGTCGTAAACATGCCCATCGCAAATCTCTTACGACAATGGTTGAATACATCCAGATTTATATTATTTACAAACAACACACACACATGTGCATCCTCCCGAACATGCTCAAGAAAACCCACTTACGCAAACACAGCTCACAAACATCCGCGCATACGGAACGCGAAACCACCAGGACACGCATTGAGAAATTTGTCGCACGGCAGGAATGGTATGCCGTCCCTATGAATCAGCAGATAGTGCCAGCACACCTCGCGTGGCGCGTGCCAGCAGCTTATCGCTGACGAGTGCCAACGCTTCTTCAATCGGCGGGCTCGGCAGCAGCACACCATCGGGCGACCTGTCACGCGAAGAGAAGTAAACAAGCTTCGAGCGGTTCACACTCTTGCGACCCAAAGCGGAGGCAATTCGTGGTGCCGAGTGCCAGCGCGTGCTCTGGAATCGTGCGCCGGGAGAGGTCGCAATGCCTTCTCCGGGGCGGATCGCTTTGCCACTTGGCAAATTACGTAATGTCACTTGAACATTATACCTAATAAAATCAACGCGA
>NC_051413.1:15144851-15145081 GCF_015228065.2 Penaeus monodon
TGATTGAGGAGGCGAGCGATGCGCCAACAAGCAGGCTTCAACACGAGGTTCCCCGAGGCTAAGGTGACGAAGCAAGGCCTCGCCCCCCCCCCTCGTCCCCTCGTGTCACAGGGCACGGACATGTCTCTGTGTCGGAGCAGATGTACACGAGCACTGATGCCCACACCCACACAGTGCATGTGCACCCGGGATGGATGGGCGCCGGGCGACATCGGTGACTAATGGTGAGG
>NC_051413.1:15145267-15145867 GCF_015228065.2 Penaeus monodon
ACACCAGTAACAGACAAGGAAGGGGCCTCGGCGAGGCCAGGCTGATGTATGCGTCGCATCAAATATTCCTTGAAGATGCAACTGCAAGCCAGCAATTAAATTCCTGATACCATTGCAGAGAAAATGAGTGCGTGAGGGGGGATGTCCCCAAAGCTGCTGGCGTCGCAACCCTTGTGTCCGCACATTCTCTTTCGTCTTACATTCTCGAACTTTCCCTTTCCCTTCGCTTGCAGCTCGTTTCCGCGGCTCGGGTAGGGCAGCGGTGGGGGAGTCGAAAGAAGCAATAGATAAATCTGAAGAAAAAGAGCATGGCTGAGAAGAAGAAAAACAAGGCCGAGTGTGGGAGGAGGCGCCGAATAAAGGGGGCAGAAGGAAATAAAAAGGAAATAGACAACGGAACGTATGAACCAGACAAAAAGGAAAATAAAAGTGAGAATAGAGCGCGTTTAACCGGAGCGCGCAGGATCCGGCCAGACAAGCGCCCAGAGGAAAGCAATAAAAAACAAAACAATAACGCGACGCTAATGTGAGCGAAGGCTTTCATCTCTCAGGCGAGCACGTGGCTTCTCTCCTTAAGGCACAATCTAGCGGTGGAAGATT
>NC_051413.1:15147959-15148300 GCF_015228065.2 Penaeus monodon
CTGGTTTTCGTTGCATGTTCTTGCCAGCGGCCGAGTCCCCCCAAAGCAGATCTTAGGTCACGGGGGAGCCTTGGTACGAGAGACGTCCTTGACAACAAAGTCAGGCACGGACGACCCTGACGTCAGCCTGTACATGACGTATTCATGCGCTTCGCAGTTTAAGCTCACTCGTCACGGCCACCACAGCTTCTTCGCCTCAGGACCCGGAGCCGCCACCATCACGGTCTTCGGGCAAACGACCCACAACCTCCCTGCCCTCCGTCTCCGATCCTTAGCGCCGTGACCACCTACTAAGACCCCCCCCCGCGACTTTATCCCTAGAACGGCCTTCCCCTCATACA
>NC_051413.1:15149001-15149496 GCF_015228065.2 Penaeus monodon
CACTAAAATCCACTTAGCATAAACAACAACGTAAGGCACTGAGGCTTCACTGTTTGTAAACAATAAAAACCTTTCTTAATTGCTTTTGACATCTCGGCCTTGACTGCTAGATGCTTCAGGATCCTCGACTGCATAATTTATTCCTTTCCATCTCACGATTCTGGGAAACCTCGAGCCCGAACAGCGCCTCTCCTCTCGGCCTCATCTCCTCCGCAGGGGGCGAGCATGGGCCGAGGCAACGCTCAGCCATGCGTGCGACTCCAAAGCAACTTCCCTGTGATTTTCTATAAATCCCGTAACGCAAAGCCTTCTTTGCCCCTCGGGCTTCCGTGGGCCGAAAGCCGCAGCGCGATTTGGTTTAGTCTCGAAAAGCGTCTAAAGGGCCTTTAGTATATGGCGGGGAAATTCCATATTCGGTACATTTCTTTTCTCTCAGTTGTCACAAAATAGAACGAGGGAAACATTATATGCGTTTTGTACGGCTATGAAGGCGCT
>NC_051413.1:15149527-15149663 GCF_015228065.2 Penaeus monodon
AAGACACGGTCTCTAGAGTAGAAATGTCGCATCTAATGAAACGGCACTTGACTCACTTCACTCGCTGACTATCACGATTATCCCAATTTCATGACTTCCGGTCTGGCGGAGGCACAAGGATAATGCGAAGAGGTGG
>NC_051413.1:15149695-15150082 GCF_015228065.2 Penaeus monodon
GTGAAAACAAGTAGGGGATATGGAGAATAGAAAACGGAAACCTACGCATAAAGGAAATGGCTCCAACAGATAGTAATACTAAAATAAAAACCAGATAAATCATTATATTTGTTAGTATCCCATTGCGAACACGTACAAATATATTGGAAATGTCATGAACATGTTATAAGAATATAACGCCTATAAATGTCTACTGCCTGCACTCAAACGCAGTCCACAAAATGAAAACACAGGCAGAAGAGTGAACTGACCTCAGTTACGACGCCCGAGCCCAGGCGAAGGCGAGTGGGGACAACCTGCAGAGCGGTCCCGACGCCACACCGCCGGGGTACCCTTGCTCGGGTCGGGAAGGGGGTAAACAGATTGCAGGAGTAAGGCGAAAAGAGA
>NC_051413.1:15150337-15150963 GCF_015228065.2 Penaeus monodon
AAAGCACAGTGAAAGAGATCAGAAAGAGGCAAAAGGAGAGAGATGGAGAGACGAGAAGATAAAAATAATAGAAAGGAGAACCGTGAGAGAATCAAACCTGGGCGGCCCTTTCCCGTGTCCGCAGTCACACCAGCAACACGTGCCTCCCGCTCAAGAAATCCCTCGGAACCATTCCCATCGGGGAGCGGTCTCCTTCCGCCCTCGCCTGGACGTCGCCACACGACCAACGCCCATGCCAGGCCTTCAGAGCGCACTGACAAAGGAAATACGCACATGCTATACGCAGTCATATCAACTCACAGCCTACAGAGAAATACAAAACTCCCCTCCAGAAGACATTATTGGCGGCCAGGTAGGCCAGAACCTGGCTCTCCTCCTTCCCCGATCGCGCTCGCGGAAGTGAGCACGAGGGCGAAGTGGCTGCATGTGATCTTCAAACGGACACGCATGTGGCGCACAGAAAGGCAAACGCAGTTTGGCCCACGCACACGAACACGCTCGGCCTCTCTCCCGACGCAAACAACACTCAAGGCACTTGCCGGAGAAAGAAAGTAAACAGCATTATTAACACAAATATTGCACATATACGGAAATGCGCACACACACATGTAAGCTATGCCCCTAAA
>NC_051413.1:15156982-15157133 GCF_015228065.2 Penaeus monodon
CAAAAGGCTTCCTGGCAGGGAATGCGTACGCCTGACCGATGAATTCGTCCTGATGAGCCGCGGGGTGTGGGGCAAGCCGAGCCTTAAAAGTTTATGCAGACGAAGCTACAGATTGGGCGTTGTTTTTCGTAAAGAGAATGATAAAGCTGAG
>NC_051413.1:15157850-15158135 GCF_015228065.2 Penaeus monodon
AACTGGCATGAAGGATTGACTGACCACAGACTGAGCACATTTTACTTTTACAAAGAAGTTAATGACTCCGCTCTTTGGCTCTGATACTGATGTCGGCCGCTAACCTGCAGCAAGAAGGAACATCTGTTACAACGCCTCTAACAGCGACTATCACTTGGTCGAGTAAAATGTCGTAAATCAATGTATATGTAGGCCTATATGTAAGCAGATTTGTTTCGTATAGTAACAGATGTATATCTGACGTATGCAGGATTTATAGAGGGAAGTATGTATTTGTTTGCGTTA
>NC_051413.1:15158379-15158722 GCF_015228065.2 Penaeus monodon
CCGCAGGGGGAAGAGTTTCCGCCAACCACCGCCTTGCACGGCCTTTCCGCCTCCCAACGCACATACATCACCAGACAAAAGCATCGGCTCCAGCGACACGAACCCGATCGGCGGAGGAGACACCCGCACGCAACCACGTGGTACCAGAAAAGGGCGAGTTCGTCCACAGACCGAGTCTGTGGCAACAGCTGTAGGCACGGGCGGCGAGGCAAGCTTTTCCTTTCGTTGACAGCCTTCGCTCCGGATGCCTCGCCCGCTGCGCCCTCGAAGAGCTCGGTTCTCGGGGAATCTCTTGATTACTTCTCAAGCTTTTCTTAAGTTGTTTGAAAATGTGAAGGGCATC
>NC_051413.1:15159010-15160283 GCF_015228065.2 Penaeus monodon
AGAAAATCCTGCACACGCGCGTGGAAATTCCCCGTTAAAGTGATCCTTCGCTATCGATTTGGACAAATTCCTGTCGGCCTCGTACCCGTATATAAAGTGAGCCTCGTCAGATATTAATAGTTTTAACTGAGGACGAAATCCAACTACATTCGTACACCTTGGGATTCCCATCATAATCAACAAGGTCAATTGCTATTAATGATTTACCAAACATCAAATCAGTGTTAAATGAAATTTCATTTTCATTGCATACTGCTAAGGAAAATAAAAGCGTGGTAGGAGAGGTTACGGCAGATATGAGGTGAAATGTGTGACCCCGGGCGCCACCCGGGAAGGTATTCATTTCTCTCGGCGTTTGTCCGTCTGTCTCAACGATTAAGTTATATGCACTACGTAAACAAGCACACGCTGGCAGTCAGACAGACCCAAACACACACAATATTATGTGCATATTACGTCTATGGGTCGTTTCAGTTACTTGGAATAACACACGTCAAAACCACATTTTCGGAGGGAAATTATCGAGTTGTTTCATATTCTTTTCAAAAAAAATTTTCTTTAGTATGCTGATTCCCGAAGGAGTGGAAAACGAGTTTTCCAGAATATCCAGGAAACAGGTAATTCCCCTCATCTTACCTTACTTAGAAATGAATGGGAGAAACACACATTTCTCCTGTCTTCACGGACTAAAATTTATCAATTCCCTACACATCACGATTCTCCTCTGCCAAACCACATGCTAAATATCCCAAAATGCTTTCACTCTCAGCACACGAGACCTAGTCAATGGAAAACCGGTAAGCACGAGGCTCCGATTCAAACACTAATACTTGCACCTGCCTCCCCTTGGTCGTCCCCTATGCCTGTTTCCTCTGACAGGTGTAAATTGCTTGACAGGAAAGGTCCTCGCGATTTTTTGTTTTGTTTCATGTAGTCTGTTTGTCACAAGCTTTTCGCTGTTGGATATATTTCACAATTATAATGAGATAGTTTCAACCAAAGAATGATGTAAAATTACCCTAACTAAAATTGCTGGAGAATTTTAGAAGAGCAAGGGTTCGTCACAATAAATCCGAAGCGCGAACATACACAACTTCTTAACGTGATCGTGTCAGACCGTGAACTGGCGCGTTGTCTGGCAACGAACCTCACTGTTGCCGATGGATAAGGGAAAAATGTCGTACTGCAGTCTTACTGCAGCTGACTGCTGCCATTCATCGATGCATGATAAATTGAAAGGTGTATTCTAAAAGGTATATTGTTTTCTGTAAAA
>NC_051413.1:15161599-15162881 GCF_015228065.2 Penaeus monodon
CCGCGTCGTGGTCCGAAAGCGCAGAAAACACAAGTAGTAAACGACGAGAGTACGCGGGATATGCATTTATTGCCCTGAAATGGCCGTCTGAACAACCCATGAGCATATTGACCATGACCGAGATGCAATGACTGGAGAGCACAACAGTTTTTGTCTCCTGTGAACAAAAGTTTTTCTGTAAAACTTATGGCCTGTAGACCAGGGGATTTCAATTGTTATAATAAAGAATAAACGCACGTTCGATCATTCTAACAGGGAAAATGTCAACATACTATGATCGCCTCTGACATAGGCCTATCTTTCACCTGTAGTTTATATGGATATGTTTACATTCAGGCTGTATTCTTTATGTATGGAAAAAGGGAAAAAAGAGAAAAAAAGAACAGTATAACCGGCTTTATATCTACCTCACGAATGCGTTTACTATTGTTTTGTTATATTCACATTTTAGTGACTATTTCAGTACTATTTTGCCTACTCAGTTTGACTACATTATTTAAGGCTCGGCACTATTATGTGTTATAATGAACACGCCCCACACGTTATCGAGCAATTACTTCAGATCCAGAAAACCCTCATTATACTTGCCTGATGTGTTTATGTCATTACCCTAAGACTTACTAGAAAATTCGGCAACAGAGCAGAAAATTCCCAGTCGGGGGAGGGAGAGTTACTTATTGTAGCGTCCCTGATCTCTCTCTCTCCTTCTCTCACATACGGCTGTGCTGAATCTTCCCACAATTTGGAATATTATGCAGCTGATACGACACTGTAGATCATCAACTCTAGTAATAGTTTTGTGAATTTTCGATTAACAAATACCTCAAAGCTTCCTTCATCCGAGTACTGCGGAAACAGTGAACAGCTCCGTCCTGTGGATATAATATTCTTATCAGCCACACTCGCAGCAAGACAGATCAACACTTACAGAACTTCCAACGAAGGTCGAAGTGATTTATTCTACTTATTTCGACATAGGTGGTGACACTGGACCGAATTTCAGTTAGAATGTCTTTGGCATACAGGCTTTATATACATGTGCGTGTGTCTGCGTGGGTGCGCCGAATGAATAGACATAAACAGGTAGCGCAGCACCTGTTGGCGAAGGCGCCAGGCAAGTGCCCAGTTACCGCACAAATGTTGGCGCTCAAACTTGAAAAAAATTCAAGTCCATTTCCGTGCCTTGCAGGAGGCGACGCGCGATATGGGAGGGGGAGGGGGTCCTCAAGTGCAGTTGCCTGCCTGTTGAGGGCGTCCGCGCAAACACGCCAAGGCCGAAAAG
>NC_051413.1:15164295-15164997 GCF_015228065.2 Penaeus monodon
ACTAGAATGACATCTCTTCACATCTCAGCAGCAGAAGAGAATATAATTAACATTATTTTTTATAATCTGCCTATTTTTGAGCAGGCTGCATCAGAACCTGAAAGATAACGCAGTACGCCTTTTTAAATCTCATTGTATATAACATTGTGGCCTTCGGTTTACCAGTTTAGTTTAAAAGTGGCAGATGGCGCTGAAAAAAATGGATCACCCTAATATAGACAGATGATCTAAATGTGTGTGTACGTTTGCTTATGTGCAAGATGATGTAAATACTTGCATATGAATATGTATGCAAATATGTGCGTGAACCTCCATTCAAGGAAAACCTCCGACGGCTTCCTTGTTGCCAGCCTCCGTGCTCCGACCACCGGACCGCGTGGCGCTGCAGCAGTTCTTGCGGATCCTTCGTCGCTGCTCCCTGGAACACGTGAGGATCTTTATGGAGATACCTATTTGCTTTTTTGAATAGAAACTTTATTTTTTTTCCAAAACCCTGTCCGAAAAAGAAGCTTAAGGTGTAAAGAGACATAGCCATAGAAGGACTCGGGTTTTAAGGCCCACACGCCCACGCACGTGTGGGTCAACGTCAAGGTCAGCTGGCGCCACGACCTTTGTCGAACCGACGGAAGAGAGTTGCTCAGCGTCGCAAAAACTAGCATCACTCACCCACATTCACCCCCCCCCCCAACAACTCGCTGTGCG
>NC_051413.1:15165273-15165452 GCF_015228065.2 Penaeus monodon
CCCCAACTAGTGGACTTGATACTATCCTGACCTTACTCCCGAGGTCCTCCCCTCCCCGCCCTCCTTGCCTTCACAGGGCCATAAAGCAGTAAAGTAAGAAGGGCCAGCAGAAGTAGGGGATGAAGGTCACAGCAGGTGAACGAGAGAGAGCGCGGAGACCTGCTATAACGGGTATAGAA
>NC_051413.1:15169534-15169722 GCF_015228065.2 Penaeus monodon
GATGAGTTTGCATGTGGAACCAGATAGATATATTTTTTCCCCTTTACTATTGCATTAATTTTTCGTATCTTCTGTTTTTTTAACGTAAATTATTGGCATTACTTTGTCCCCTTTTCCTCTGTTCAACATTCTTCTCCGAATCCTCCGAGTTTCCTAACCCATTTTCGTCCACTAGCGATATTTCTAAC
>NC_051413.1:15176956-15177261 GCF_015228065.2 Penaeus monodon
CCTCCAAGCTAATTACGCGCTCCGTGATGCCGCGCGCTCTGTCACGAGGCAAGTGCGATCCCATACTAATAACAAATCACGCCTTTCTAACACGAGGGCGAAGTAATCCGCAAATGAAATGCCAAAGAGCAAGCTGGAACGTTCGCATCCATGCGCTAATGGCTTAATTAACTACATTGTGGTTTATGGTGCTGGTAATACGCCGGGGGATCACGGGAGAATGTCATGCGCCTTGTGCAAAGCGGACGTTACGTTTCTCTTAATGCTGGGAGAGAATTAACGCCTTTCTGGAGGAAACCTCTTCG
>NC_051413.1:15178618-15179171 GCF_015228065.2 Penaeus monodon
GCAACACTGGACCAACTGATATCCGACATCGGACTGGGGGAGACAATAGAATGGCCAAGACAGGTCCCCCGTGATGCGTCGCATCCCTGGCAAGTGCAGCATCACTGAAATACTTCAGTTCGGACTACCCAGTCCCAAAATAACTAGGCGCCAACTGTTGCTTCGGCGTGCCCGTTCGCGTCCTCCGTAAGAGTCATATTTCTATGTAAAACTGCATGAGATTTCCTAATGAGCCCTAATGAGCAGGAGCAGAGAAATGACCCGGAGCATGCTTCCACACTTCTTATGACCGGTTATATGATGTGTTGGAAGCGATCAAAGGCGTTCTCAGGTGACATGCCGTTAGTTATGAAAGAGGTGACTCAAGCCCTGTCGCGACAAGGTAACAGCTTAAATTGTTATGAGAGTCAGATTTACCTCTCCCTCGGCCTCAGGCAAGCCGACACGCACCCTTGCTGCTCTGGTCATGCTCTATCTGAGTCAACTCCAGATTTTTAGCTGCGAATTTCTCTTGCAGAATATGAGTCTGTATGGATATGGAAACTAGGGGGGC
>NC_051413.1:15179781-15180005 GCF_015228065.2 Penaeus monodon
TTGGACCACTTGATGGACAACGCGTCTCCTAAGTGGCGGAAAATAGAATTCTTTGCATGTTTCTTTAAGAGGATTATTTTGTGTTGGGAAATACGTTGGGTGTGCCAGAACTCAGCAAATCTCAAACGAACGAACGGGTGTGACTGGCCTCGCCGCGTCCCAGCGTGGAAGAGGAAGGGGGGGGGGAGGGTATGGAAGGTGTAGGGTCGACGCAGATGGAAGGC
>NC_051413.1:15186010-15186144 GCF_015228065.2 Penaeus monodon
TAACAATTTTTCCTCCGACGGCTTCTGTCGTCTAACATCATCCTTTTTCCTCTGACGCTTTCCCCTCGTCTGTACGATCACCCTCTTCTTCGAGGCTTCCCTCTTTCATCCCTTGTTATCAATCCACTGCATGC
>NC_051413.1:15186315-15186672 GCF_015228065.2 Penaeus monodon
GCATACATACACATATTTTCCTTAAACGTATATTTTTCTTTCTCTCTTCCTCCTCCAAGCTAATTACGCGCTCCGTGATGCCGCGCGCTCTGTCACGAGGCAAGTGCGATCCCATACTAATAACAAATCACGCCTTTCTAACACGAGGGCGAAGTAATCCGCAAATGAAATGCCAAAGAGCAAGCTGGAACGTTCGCATCCATGCGCTAATGGCTTAATTAACTACATTGTGGTTTATGGTGCTGGTAATACGCCGGGGATCACGGGAGAATGTCATGCGCCTTGTGCAAAGCGGACGTTACGTTTCTCTTAATGCTGGGAGAGAATTAACGCCTTTCTGGAGGAAACCTCTTCGAA
>NC_051413.1:15188139-15188701 GCF_015228065.2 Penaeus monodon
GTGATAAATGCAACACTGGACCAACTGATATCCGACATCGGACTGGGGGAGACAATAGAATGGCCAAGACAGGTCCCCCGTGATGCGTCGCATCCCTGGCAAGTGCAGCATCACTGAAATACTTCAGTTCGGACTACCCAGTCCCAAAATAACTAGGCGCCAACTGTTGCTTCGGCGTGCCCGTTCGCGTCCTCCGTAAGAGTCATATTTCTATGTAAAACTGCATGAGATTTCCTAATGAGCCCTAATGAGCAGGAGCAGAGAAATGACCCGGAGCATGCTTCCACACTTCTTATGACCGGTTATATGATGTGTTGGAAGCGATCAAAGGCGTTCTCAGGTGACATGCCGTTAGTTATGAAAGAGGTGACTCAAGCCCTGTCGCGACAAGGTAACAGCTTAAATTGTTATGAGAGTCAGATTTACCTCTCCCTCGGCCTCAGGCAAGCCGACACGCACCCTTGCTGCTCTGGTCATGCTCTATCTGAGTCAACTCCAGATTTTTAGCTGCGAATTCTCTTTGCAGAATATGAGTCTGTATGGATATGGAAACTAGGGGGGC
>NC_051413.1:15189312-15189536 GCF_015228065.2 Penaeus monodon
TTGGACCACTTGATGGACAACGCGTCTCCTAAGTGGCGGAAAATAGAATTCTTTGCATGTTTCTTTAAGAGGATTATTTTGTGTGGGAAATACGTTGGGTGTGCCAGAAACTCAGCAAATCTCAAACGAACGAACGGGTGTGACTGGCCTCGCCGCGTCCCAGCGTGGAAGAGGAAGGGGGGGGGGAGGGTATGGAAGGTGTAGGGTCGACGCAGATGGAAGGC
>NC_051413.1:15202372-15202683 GCF_015228065.2 Penaeus monodon
GTGAGTGAAGTAGAGTTTTCTCCAAACGTAAACCCAATATAAAAAAGAATCTAAATTAAAGCATAAACAATTAAATAAATTACTTTAAGAATGAAATCAGGTAGTAATACACCAAAATTTGATATATAAGATGGTATGAAAAAGGGGTCGTAATATGAAAATTACGATCTCCTTCACTGATTCTCATTATATAAATTAAGTTAGTCCAGCTCCTAATTGATACATAACACAACTGTCAGGACACGCGTAACTTTTGTCACCCTGAAGTACCTGGCGGACCCCGTTGTTCGCTGAAGCCGGCTATAGTTCAG
>NC_051413.1:15202891-15203188 GCF_015228065.2 Penaeus monodon
TATAAATGAACGAATATCATGAATGGAAAGTGAAGCAAAATAAAACTAGAGAAAACCGAACCAAACGGGTGTAACTAAAAAAATCCTAAAACTTCCCAAAATCCGTAATTAAGAAAAAGAAATATGTGAAAGAATAACAAAGATGTGGGAGAACGAAAAAATAAACAAAGATGTGGGAGAACGAAAGAATAACAAGATGTGGGAGAACGACTGGCACACTGAAAAGTGGCTCCCCCAGAGCGGAAAACGAACAGGTTGCGAGATGCCGGTGGTCACGGGGATACGGGGCTGCGGTGA
>NC_051413.1:15203293-15203425 GCF_015228065.2 Penaeus monodon
ACAGCCATGATAAAAGTGAACTTAAAAATATAATGAAAACAGGAAAGAACACAAAATACAAAAGTAGGAAAACTACCAGAATTAAAACGTAAAACAGCATCAGAGAGAGGAATAAACTGATTGAAGACTATA
>NC_051413.1:15203480-15203600 GCF_015228065.2 Penaeus monodon
CATAAAGTAAGAATCGTACGAGAATAATAAATCCGACCCCGAGGTAAATACTACAAACAGAACATCCACAAACGGGTAGTAGATCTAGGAAAAACATAAAAAGCATCTGATACTAAAGCC
>NC_051413.1:15203643-15203825 GCF_015228065.2 Penaeus monodon
CAGCATCCTCACCACCATTGTGGCGTTAGCCATAGGCGCACTGGTCGTGAGGTCCCTAACACCGGTTATTCTCATTGGCACCTATCTGTTTTAACATGGACGAGGGACCTCGAACATGGAAGTCAACAGGGCGACCAAATGATCAGTTTGGGGTTCTCGTCATCATCTGGTCCCTCGTTGTC
>NC_051413.1:15204113-15204295 GCF_015228065.2 Penaeus monodon
TTCCATGTTATCATTAAACACAGCCTCATTAGTTGAACCAACCGGGAAGTAGGCATGCCTCCCAGTGAGTAAGTAGATGGGTTGTTCTCCAGTTGATCTGGGTATAGCAGAATTTAAAGCAAGACGCAATTCGGGCACATACTTGTGCCACCCCCCCAGGACGATCTCCTACAACACATGCC
>NC_051413.1:15206048-15206269 GCF_015228065.2 Penaeus monodon
CGTATCCATCAGGCCCAACTCGTCAATAAGCTCATCTATACGAGGTAAAGGATACGTATCTGCTGTCGTGACTGCATTCACCTTCCTATAGTCAACACAGAACCGGAGGTCACCACCTTTCTTTCTTACCAGTACAACTGGACTAAACCATGGTTGACGAGGAGGGCTCTATAACGCCAGCCTGAAGCATGCTATCACACTGCTGACGAATGATGTGACGG
>NC_051413.1:15206443-15206769 GCF_015228065.2 Penaeus monodon
CCCAAGTCGACAACAGGTTCTTCGTCCTCACCTGCTCTGGTGTCAACTGATACAACTTCGGCAAGTGCCTGCGAAGGAGGTAGCTCCCAGTGGCTGGAGGCAGTGTCATCTTCATAGCCCAAATCAAACAAGCCATGCATCTGGTCGAAACTATTCTCCTCCCAGCCAAAGTCACTATCTTCCAATGAGCTCTCTAAGGGGTCAGAATTCTCAACTGGGTCACCAATAGCTTCTGAGTGTGTGTCCTTAGATGTGTATACCCTTTCCACAGCAGCTACTGTTCCTAAGCACATTCCCTGGGACAAACGTACTACTCTTGCTGTGTC
>NC_051413.1:15206826-15206896 GCF_015228065.2 Penaeus monodon
GATGAACAAAGAAGGTACTTGGGGTGTAATCATGATGTCGCCATTGGGGGGTCCCGATCTGCTAATGATG
>NC_051413.1:15206953-15207164 GCF_015228065.2 Penaeus monodon
GCTGCTGTCGAGGGTCCACTGCATGTGTGATTGGAGCAGTGCTGTATCTTGCATTCGTAGGATCTGTCAAGTTGGTAGTTTCTGCAGACACAACACTGATTTGCATAGTGGGAGAGTCAGTGTAAGTTACTAGGAAGGGCTGGCCTTCAATAACTAGACAAGCCCTGCCCTCCTCAGCATCAGATGAGAGGTTAAAGCATGTTCAATGGAG
>NC_051413.1:15207215-15207732 GCF_015228065.2 Penaeus monodon
GAACTGGTGCCGTATTTTCAAGTTGGGGGCTAGGCAAAAAGAGAGGATTACTTCACCGAGAGTATCGAGGGGCTTGTCAGCAACACCCTTGAGAATGCGAGCTGGGTCTCTACGTCGCACGGTTCCATGTGGTCAACTAGTTGAAGGGTCCTGGGTTTGATGATAGTCGCTTCCGAGCCAGTGTCGAGGAAACAGATGACAGTTCTTCTTGGCCAGTGGTTCTGGGAGCGACGGGACCCTGACCTGGGGGAAAGGGGCACTCTCTGACATAGTGCTGTGAACTTTGACACTGGAAACAACGCCTGTTCATAGGTGGAGAGGCAGAGGACCTTCGGGCCTGGGCACGGCATTCCATGGTATCGTGTGTGGCCATGCGATGGTACGCGCACCATTTGTTCTGGGCTCTTGCGGAATAGTGGCTTCAACAGGCATGGCATAGGCATCACGGGCACGGGTAAATGGTAAATGGACTGGTAAATGGAGCGGGAACCTCAGGATCAGGATCAGGTGCTGAAGA
>NC_051413.1:15208232-15208794 GCF_015228065.2 Penaeus monodon
TCGGGTGAGGTATTAATTCACTGCAGCACCAGAAGACTGAGATGAAAAAGGGTCATGGCAAACCCGAGGAGGGAGGCTGTGATCTGGCCGAACTGGCTGTGACAAAGGAACATGGTCTCTCTGGCGTGTTAAGTCGGACAGGTGAAGGGCTGGAGCTGGAGGGTTATGACCAGTCAGTGGGAGTGACAGCGACTGATGGCTAGGTAGACGTGGTGCTGCATACATTACGGCACTGCGGTCATGATGGCCTATGGAACTGAGACCTTCAACGGCTGGCCTGGTAGAAGCTCTGGCCAGTCTGTCTGCCTCCTGTGGCCCTACATCCTGTTGATGAAGCTGCTGACGAAGGACTTCAATGTTTCGTTCCCTTTCACACTCCTGTGGCAGGTCAGCACGTGGGATTCTCCATGCCTGCCCGAGTTGCTGGCGGACTTCATTCAGGGTTCGGGACTGCTGTTCCAGCTTGTTCTGCAGATCTTGGATAATATCGTCCTTCTCCCTCAGACGGGCATCCTCGGATGGAGTAGTGGGCATCGCCCTTTCACCAACCTCACGCAGCCGC
>NC_051413.1:15208904-15209292 GCF_015228065.2 Penaeus monodon
ACCCTCCATCACCTGGACTGCTCGCCGAATATCCGGATTCGAGGAGCTGGCTGCGGGAGAAGACGCTCCAGACACTGGTTGGCTTGTAGGCGCTGGCTGGCTAGTAGACATTAGGTTGCAGCGCTCTTGCAGTCTGTGGTAACGTTCTTCGCGTTCCCACTCGTTGGGTATATTAGACAGAAACAAAGCAGACACCACACAAAAGGGGTATCAGGCAAAAATCAACTTCGAAAATAAGCAATGGGTGACCAATGACAATTTAGGGAATAAAATTGGATTAAATGATACCACAAAGGAAAACACATTAAAAGCACATGATATATAGGTAATCCTAATCTACGTGAGGCCAACATAAAAGAAGCAAACAAATAAAACTGGAGAGTGACTT
>NC_051413.1:15209351-15209747 GCF_015228065.2 Penaeus monodon
TCTGAATACTAAAAGAAAGCCGTAAAAAAGGCAGAAAGGCCACAGGATATAAAAGAACTTTTAAAAGAAGCAGCAGACAGACCAAAGTAACCACACTTAAAGCAAAACCAATAAAAATACGAAAATTATAAAAAAAAATGCAAGAGAGCCATTCGCACACAGTAGAGAGAAAAATAAAAGGAATAAAACAATGGAAAAAAATGGCTCACCGAAACTATTAAAATCATGCAATATAACCTACCATAAGAGAACTACGCTGGACGTGATGACGGAGATAGCCACTCGTAAAAGTAAGGCTGGAAACCATCCCACCGCTGATCACCAAAAATATACTGTGAGGGTAAGCTCTGTAGCCCAGGGGGATGCCTTGCGCAATTTTGAGTGTATAATTGTTCC
>NC_051413.1:15209809-15210130 GCF_015228065.2 Penaeus monodon
ATAAGTGAAGTATCATTCCAGAGAGTTTTCTCCCAACGTAAACCCAATATAAAAAAGAATCTAAATTAAAGCATAAACAATTAAATAAATTACTTTAAGAATGGAATCAGGTAGTAATACACCAAAAATTGATATATAAGATGGTATGAAAAAGGGGTCATAATATGAAAATTACGATCTCCTTCACTGATTCTCATTATATAAATTAAGTTAGTGCAGCTCCTAATTGATACATAACACAACTGTCAGGACACACGTAACTTTTGTCTCCCTGAAGTACCTGGCGGACCCCGTTGTTGGCTGAAGCCGGCTATAGTTCAG
>NC_051413.1:15210339-15210610 GCF_015228065.2 Penaeus monodon
TATAAAAGAACGAATAACATCATGAATGGAAAGTGAAGCAAAATAAACTAGAAAAACCGAACCCAAACGGGTGTAACTAAAATAATCCTAAAACTTCCCAAAATCCGTAATTAAAGAAAAAGAAATATATGAAAGAATAACAAAGATGTGGGAGAACGACAAGCGGCGACTGGCACACTGAAAAGTGGCTCCCCCAGAGCGGAAAAGCGAACAGGTTGCGAGATGTCGGTGGTCACGGGGATACGGGAGGCTGCGGTGAGGAGCGCCACTC
>NC_051413.1:15213877-15215484 GCF_015228065.2 Penaeus monodon
ACCACTGTACCATCTCTGATTTCAGGTCATCGGCCGCCTGGAGCTGGGCGGGTCCCGGGCGACCGCCTGCGGCTCCGCCAACCACCACTGGAGCGAGGTGGTGACGTCCCCGCGCCGCCAGATCGCGGAATGGCACAAGCTTCGAGAGTAAAAGCCAACCGAGAAGCGGCGTTTCCCTTTTCGGCAGAGATGAAGGAGGACGTTTGATGTGTGTGCTGCATTCCTTAATGCTCCGTCACTACTGTTGTGTCTCCCCTTCATTGCACTTATCTAAAGTGCTGCCTCAGAATCATTTTGCTAAACAAATATCTCCGTGATTATGTGATTGAGAAATAAGGTGAAAGTGCATACAGCTGAGAATTATTATTATTCAATGAATAAAGATCGTCACTTCTGCGACGGATACAAGGGTCTATTGCATATTTCACTGTTTATCAATGTCAAACAAAAATGAAATGTATGTGAATTATTTCAGTACAAAAAAAATATGTGTATGTCCTTCCAGGTCTGATTAGAGACAGTATTGCAGAGAAAAGAGCTTTGGTATCTCAGACAGAATAGATATCATTCCAAATGTAACGTCATCACATTGGCTTCTTACGTTGGTAAAAGTGTATTTGGGTTCAGTGTTATGAGTGCGATAAACATCTTGCTTTAAGAAGGAATAATAGTTGTATGCAAATGGAATATGTATACATATATTAATACATTTAAAAGATAATAACAAGTATAAGGTTATGAACCAGTCATTGGCTCTGTCGCTGGTTCCCCCAAAAATTAAACTAAAGAACCAGAGATCTCAGCTTATATGGTGTAAAATTGCAATGCTTGCTACGGGGCCATGTCTTCAGCTTCAGTGTGCGAGTGAATATGCTTGTTCAGGGGCCTTCGTTCACGAGTAGAAGCATAACTTTTTTTTTTTATTCTCTTTAACTCTCACTGTGAACATTCAGAGTAGATTATCATTTTTCTCTTATTTCCCGATTATCTCTCACAGTGTTTCAAAGGAAGTGGCGAGTGATGTGTGTATGATGCGAGTCCCCGATTGCCAGTTCGAGAGGTGTTACTACAGCGTTGGCTAGCTTACCTGTCTATATCCTCTTAATGGATGTACACTTTCACGGGTAGATCTTAAAACTGAAAGACACAGTTTTTTCACGCAGCCCTCTTCCAAAGTATATCATTATTGTAATATTTTTCACTAAGCCAGTTGTTTAAAACCATAGTATCAGTCGAACTTCTAGCGTCTTTTTCTCAGAACTTGCTAAACAAATGTAAGTCAACACAAAAGGAATGAAAATAACGAAAACTAAAGAGAAAACAGTATTAATTAAGACAAAGAGAAAATGTACTCCCAGTTATGCAAGTTAAAGTTGCCGTTTAATCTATCTGTTTAATTTTGGTCAGTTCGTTGTCCACGAAAACCATTCAGTGAATAAGCAGCCTTAACGTGTAGCATCATGTCTGTTGTGAAAGAGGTCGCCGTGGAAGCCTGTGGAGTAAAGGAAGCCAAAGATAATGGCTTCTCGGGGCCCTTTCCGGGGACGCACTTCAGCGTCAGTCTAGGGAGGACGTAGCTTAAGGACGCGAGGCAAAGCGTGTGACTA
>NC_051413.1:15216458-15216904 GCF_015228065.2 Penaeus monodon
GTCATTTTGATCGTGATAGAAGATATTATATTTTCCTTGTTTAGGAGCATCATGTATCATGAATAAATGTTCATAAAAGTACGATGTCAAAAAGCAGAGTGTATACTCTTCTGAAAAATGCAGGAAAAATGTGCATCCGTAATCCCTAAAATAAGTTTGTGAATAACCCATAATCTCTTACCATGACGTGAAATTGTCTGCGTCAGTCTTTCCTGCATTTGGGCGGGAGGGTGAGGCGCCGGGGTTCGCCTCGCACGCCACCGCTCCAGCATCTCACTAGCTGCATATTTAAATAGTTCTTGTCTTGAGAACAAATGTGAACAAAAATGATATGTGAGAAATAATATGAAAAATATATATAAGTAAAGATACGCCTTTTGATAACCTTGAAGAGAAGGAAGAAGTTTGTTTGCAAAAACAAAAAAATAAAGTTCATGCTGTCATTG
>NC_051413.1:15216995-15219050 GCF_015228065.2 Penaeus monodon
ATATATAATAATAACCATTGTAACAAATGGGATTAAATCGAATATAAATTTGCTTGTTTACTCTCTTTTTTGCTTTATAATTATCAGACGTTCAAAGAAAAGTTTTTACATTATATCTTTCAAGAACTTCATGAGATAGGATACATATTAGCTAAACATTCTCTTTCTATCATTCGGTCTCTTATATCATCTGCATATGCAACTGTCCCGGGTACTGCGTCAAAGAGGTTATTTACGTATAAATTCCAGAGAACTGGTCCAAGAATACTTCCTTGAGGAACACCTGCACGGATGGGACATTTTATAGATTCTTGGCCATGCACAGTAACCACCAGGCTTCGGTTTTTTAGACAGCTCTTTAGAAGTTTTAGGAGAGCCCCGTCTATGCCGAAATATTTCAGCTTAGCCAGCAGACCTTTGTGCCACACAGAGCCGAATGCTCTGGCGATATCCAGTGCTATTATTACCTCTGTTATTGGGGGTTTTGTCTAAAGCTTTGCTCCACTTGTGGGATAAGATTAGAAGATCAGAAGACACAAGACTTATAAAATCAGAACTGTCGGTCTTACAATAACCTGTTGTGCTGCAGATGTTCTTTAAGGTGATCTGCCAGAACTCTTTCCATGACCTTACTGATTACAGATAGCAATATTGCTGGTCTATAGGTCTTTACCTCAGTTTTCGGCCTTCTTTATGGACTGGGTTTGAACGTCCTGCTTTCCATGAGGAAGGCCACATGGCATGCGTCAAGCAATCAGTGAAGAGGTAAGTCAAAGGGGCACGCAATTTCTTCAACGCAATTCTGAAGAAGGGTTTGATTTCATCAGGCCCGGAAGTTTTTGATGATTCCAGAGCTTTTAATACAGTTTTATGACACTGTCTGTGTAGTGAAAAGATAGGCACTTCGTTGTCAGGTTTATCGGCATTCATTTCGCTAGCAAAATGAATTGTGAACAGCTCAAGATTATCTTGAATGATGTACTTTTGTGATGTTCCACCACTGGCTGGGATGAAGTAAAGTTTGTGATGTAGTTCTCCTTCCATTTCGATTTAACCCAGGCAGCTGTGTCAGCCATTTTCCTACAGGCACTTTTGTGAAGTTGGATGTTCCTCCCTGATCTGTTATATTTTAGACGCTTTCAGGCCCGGTATTTTTCTTCAGCAGCTGTTATGCACTGGAAACCGAACCAAGGAAGATAAGGTCTTCTCAGGCATGTACCAAAAGGTACCCATTTCTTTTGACAGGTGATTATGTGTAAGGTAAAAGCTGATCATCAATGCTCCCCACAAGGAAACTCCCAATCTGATTGTTTGACGTCTTGTTTGAGTGAAGCTAATCTGTGTCTTTCTATTGCCATATTGTCTTCGTGTATAGCTGTTTTTTCTACATTTAAGGAGAGAATTGTATTAATTGCAGCGTGGTCAGATGTGCTTACAAACCCCATATATTCACAGACCACCAGGCCGGTGAAATTTGTGAGTGCAGGGTTCAGTGAAGATCCGCTGGAATGCGTTGCCCCTCTAGTAGCCTTTTGAAAACCCTCCTGAATAAGGTGTTGATTCAGGGCACTTGCAATTTTTAAGTGTCAACAGTTGTGTGTGGCGAGGAGCTCATCTATGTTGTTAAAAAACTGATAGGTTCTTTTCCATTCCAGCGAGGTCTTTAACTTAATATAAGCAATATGTTGTATTCTGCGCAAACATAAATTTTGAAAAAAAGTTTAACTGCTGTACTTGCAGTGAGATGGCAAACAGCCACTCCCCCATGTTTACCTATTGAACGGCCTCGTCAGAACCATGGTACACTGCCGTCAAGAAATGTCTCGGGTGCCATGACGAGGTCTGCATTGCTCTTTATCATTAAGTGTGCCAGTTCTCCTGCGTTTGTCCGGAATCCTGAAATCAGAACTCTGAACTGTGAACCACTTTGAAATATACTTTCACAATGAGAGGCCAGAAGGATTAAGGGGCCGTTGTGGGATATTCTGATGTCCTGGATATATCACAGTTTGTGAAGGAAGCCACTAATGGGGATATGTTGTAAGTGAGACATTG
>NC_051413.1:15220308-15220388 GCF_015228065.2 Penaeus monodon
ACAAAGATTATAGTCAAAGAAAATGGTAATTAAATAATGGAGGTAAATAACGGTGTAAATAAATGGCGGAACGGGAACAA
>NC_051413.1:15223778-15223865 GCF_015228065.2 Penaeus monodon
CATGTGTATTTGTGTTGTTGTTCAAGGAAGAATCCGTTATTTAATTTGTTTATGTTAGGGCTGTGTTCGTTTGTGACACGCATGTTG
>NC_051413.1:15226061-15226188 GCF_015228065.2 Penaeus monodon
ACGTGATTTCTTCCTCAATATCGAGTTCCGACTCGTTGACGACTTGTCGGTCTAGTTTTTTGAAGACGAGCGTTAGCTTAGCCTTCATGTCAATTGGGATTACCGGGGAGAAGCCAAGTTTATCCAG
>NC_051413.1:15226785-15226877 GCF_015228065.2 Penaeus monodon
TGGGTAAAAAAGAAAAACCGCTGAGGGCAGTGGAAATGCAAATACTCTCTGAAGACAGAGATGATTTGCTGGACCTTTACGTTAGCGAGAGG
>NC_051413.1:15230907-15231021 GCF_015228065.2 Penaeus monodon
TTTATTATAAAGATATATATATTATTATAGAATAAAGAAAAAGGGGTTTAGAAAATAAAAAAAATTTTTTTAAATTTTAATAATATATATATATAAATTTTACATCTTTTTTTT
>NC_051413.1:15231235-15231433 GCF_015228065.2 Penaeus monodon
TTTTTTTTTTTTTACTTTAACTTTTAAAAAAATTTATTTTTTTAAAATTTAAAATTTTTTTTATACGTTTTTTTTTTTAAAAAATTTTTTTTTTTTTTTATATTAATTTTTTTTTTTTTAACTTTTTGGGGTATTTTTTAAAAAAAATTTTTTTAAAAAAAAAATTTAAATTTTTTGGGGGTTTTTGGGTTGTGGGGG
>NC_051413.1:15247294-15247434 GCF_015228065.2 Penaeus monodon
CCCCTTATTAGATATATTATTTATATTATATAATATCTTAATTTACTTATAATATCTTATATCTAAATATTTTTTTTTAAATAAATTTTTAAAAAACCCTTTGGGGATAAAAATTTTTTCCTTTATTTAATTTTAAAAAT
>NC_051413.1:15250689-15250937 GCF_015228065.2 Penaeus monodon
GAATTTTACGTTATAAAAAAAAATTTAATCCAATATTTATTTTAATTTTAAAATTTTAATAATGTTATATTATATAAAAATTTATTCCTTATTTTTAATATATATTATATTATTTTTATATATTTAAAATTTATAAAATATGTTTTTTTTAATATATATAATATATAGTAACCTTATATTTAAATTTTTATATTTTTTTAGAATTTAATTATGTATACTTTTCACTTTACCACTATTTATTGCATCTA
>NC_051413.1:15251511-15251647 GCF_015228065.2 Penaeus monodon
TTTAAAATCCTCTATATTTTAATAATTATATTATTTTTTATAAAAATTATATATATTTTTATTAGGGTTTATTATTATATAAAAAATATATTTTTAAAATATAAAACTATATATAATTTTTATTTCCCCGGGTTTA
>NC_051413.1:15262778-15262909 GCF_015228065.2 Penaeus monodon
AGTTGCCAGTACGGTACACGGGTCTTTATAGCGTAGGGACACTATGACCTGGATGAAAGGTCGCAAATTTGTACGTTGGTGGCGAGCCAGTGTCGGGCAGACACTATGTCACGGTAACTGTGTTGCACAAA
>NC_051413.1:15262993-15263064 GCF_015228065.2 Penaeus monodon
CAAGGCGTGAACACACTACGAGGAGTGAACATTCGTCGTAGAGATTAACGGAGCTTTCAGTACCACCCTGC
>NC_051413.1:15263149-15263254 GCF_015228065.2 Penaeus monodon
CAATAATACCGGGCGACTATGAAACTGAGAGTTGGCAGTTTTTCTATACGAAGGAGAGAGAAAGATCATCACGACAAAGTTATCTGGAGATGTCAAGATAGAACT
>NC_051413.1:15268968-15269366 GCF_015228065.2 Penaeus monodon
CTGCTGCTTTTGCATTAGAATATATATAGGACCTTAAAAGACAAGCGTGTATATTAGAACACTAGGTACTAGTGTGTGATTGTGTCTCACTTGTTAGCAGACTAATATCTACGCACCTGGGGTTGTTCCACTGATGACAAGGGATAGCAAATCCTCTATATCATCACGCTTCCTTCCAAGTTTGGGTTTCAGGTGAATCTTGCGGCAGCAGGGAAGGTGGTATACTCTGGTCGAGACCTCGACCTTCGGTTTATTCTACGTTTGGGGTCGCGATCCTTACGGGTTATTATACAACCAAAATGGATGGTCCTGGCGTTATGACGGTATACTGGTTTACAAACAGATAGCGGGCAGAGTGACAGTATGTTCCTCTGCTTAGTTTACAGCTTGGCGGTAGC
>NC_051413.1:15272475-15272540 GCF_015228065.2 Penaeus monodon
CTCACACCACAACACATTTATTACCCCCAAAATTAACTGTAACCACCATAGGTTTTTGTGTGAGA
>NC_051413.1:15274116-15274194 GCF_015228065.2 Penaeus monodon
TTTATTGGTGTATATAATTAAGTGTAATAGTGTAATAATTGTATATATAAAGATTATATACTACCCCCCCAGAAACAA
>NC_051413.1:15275768-15275837 GCF_015228065.2 Penaeus monodon
AAAACCACCCCCCCAAACCACAAAACCACCCCACACCAAAAATATATATTTATATGTATGTGTTATAAA
>NC_051413.1:15280530-15280603 GCF_015228065.2 Penaeus monodon
GCTTTCAGTGGGTCGAAATGGTGCAAAGCGATGAGCATATGGCTTCCTTTACAGGGGCTACAGTGTTGACCCT
>NC_051413.1:15281808-15281877 GCF_015228065.2 Penaeus monodon
TTGTATATATATTGTACTATCTATCTATCAATCACACACAACACACACTTATATTTATTTATATTATTT
>NC_051413.1:15282030-15282134 GCF_015228065.2 Penaeus monodon
TTAAATATAATAAAATTAAAAATTTTTAAAAAAATATTTTTATAGTATTAATTAAATTTTAATTAAAAAAAAACCCACAAACACCCCACAAAAACACACAAAAC
>NC_051413.1:15282558-15282736 GCF_015228065.2 Penaeus monodon
CTGCCTCTTTACTTTTTCCTGTCTCCCCAATATTTCCTCCTGAGGACAGGAATCCCCCCGTTTCCTTTTTGTTGGTTTCGCCATATTTTTAATAAATAATATTATATTAATAAATATATATTATAATTTTTAAAAATATTAATAATATATATTATTATATCACATGCACACAAAGAAA
>NC_051413.1:15282817-15282949 GCF_015228065.2 Penaeus monodon
TATTATAATATAATATAATTATATTATTATATATTATAATAAAATATTTAAATTAATATAAATAAAATTCCCCATAAAATTTTAATTATATAATATAAATTTTTTAATAAATTTTAATATATTATATTTTAT
>NC_051413.1:15283101-15283189 GCF_015228065.2 Penaeus monodon
GGGTGGGTGGTGTTGGGTGTGTGGTTGGTGTGTACATCATAACACACCATATATTATACAATATATACATAGGTGTGTGTGTTGTATC
>NC_051413.1:15290869-15291256 GCF_015228065.2 Penaeus monodon
AAGTTGTGCGTGTGTGTTATGTGTCGTGGGTTGGTATTTTAATTTTTTTTGTTAAAAAAAAAGGTTTATACCGTGACTTGGTTTATTTTCTGTAGAACAAATTAAAATATGAATAAGAAATACGATAAAAGAATAGCAGGTCTTTTTGAAATTCATAACTAATAACTTGCTTTCAAATTGGTTATGATAAAGTATCGATGAATATTTTTTTCGATACGTTTTGGGAAAAAGACATTTGTGATACCAACAAAACAACGATGTTTATGAGTATATGAGTATGCTATATCAATTTTAATACAAAAGTATCAAATGATATGTATCGCACGCGCGCGCGTGAATGTGTGTCTGCTTGTATGTATCTGCCTGCGTGCGCGTGTGCTTGCTTGC
>NC_051413.1:15291362-15291876 GCF_015228065.2 Penaeus monodon
TTATCCAATATCTTTTGTGATGTTGGTGTTCACAGTACAACCAATATCTTATCGTATTGCGGCGTTTCAGCACTCTTTCCGGACCAATTCGTAAGGGAAGAAATTGGCCACTTTATTAACATTTCAGAGGCTTGTGCTAACGCCCACCACTTTTCCCAGTTTCCTGCAGTCCCTCTTTGAAACTAACAAGACATGACGTCTTCTGTAAAGGCAGGACGTAAACACTGGGTGCGGGTCGCGAAGTCCTTCCCTCGTATTGCATTGCACAGAATTTTGGTATTGTCTTTTTGTGATCATTAACATATACACTTTTTAAAGAGTTATTGATAAGGCAAGACAGTATGTGTAATATATTAGAGTTGTATTCCATGTCACTTTCTATAAGACGAAATTTGTATGAGATTTGTCCTTACTGTGTTAATGGTTTGGAAAGTGGTTGAATAAATTAGCAGTAACTCAAAAGTGACGTAATTGACATTTATTAGCCACGCATATTTCAACTGATGCATTTTGC
>NC_051413.1:15293425-15293604 GCF_015228065.2 Penaeus monodon
GATTCTATGTTTGGTAGGATGTCAGGCCATAGAGGCATTGGGGTTATGGTATGTTTATTTTCCATTTCTTGCAATTTTCAGGTACTCTAAATACTAGAGTCATTTTATCTTTATTTGGGTTAAAATTTTCTGTTTTTTAAGGTTAAATGTTTAATTGGCATGTCATCTTGTTTTTCTAA
>NC_051413.1:15299973-15300068 GCF_015228065.2 Penaeus monodon
GACATCAGTCATGTTTTTTTCAATGTAAATTAAAGCTATGATTTTTTTTGCCCATTTTTCCCTAGTTGACTATGTATAGAGATTTAGATATTGAC
>NC_051413.1:15300251-15300638 GCF_015228065.2 Penaeus monodon
GAGAACTGTAGTATATACAGAATATTTATATGTTAGTGGGATGTTGCTTTTCTTCAATTTGGCATTTGTATTCAAGTCTGATAGTCTGAGTTAATCATATTCATAAATGAGCCAAAAAAATGAAATTTCATCATATTCATATATATTGTCTTCTAAGGTGCATTTTGAAATAACTTTTCTGAAAATTTGTTTTATATATGAGAGTGGGGTGTGTTTTCAGTGTGCATAGATTTTGTGGGATGTTCGATTTGGGTAAAATTAATGTGCTTTATGTCCTTTCTTCCTTTCATAGGTGTCAGCATGTGTGGAGTATTACAGAAGAGTAAAATCCAGTCAAGACTATTTTATATGTTGCCCTAATGTGTTGAAATTACTGAAATATCTATG
>NC_051413.1:15300663-15301984 GCF_015228065.2 Penaeus monodon
TTTGTGGACAGATGTAAAAAGTAATAGTGCTTTTATAAGGGTGTGTGTTTCTGTCTTTTATATATATTTTCAAAGTGAGAATATATTTGTGACTTGATATCTAAGCCTACAACATGGAGCTGATGTACAATGTCTTATTGGGGATTTATGTCTCAGTCTTTCTTATGTTAGTGATATTGGCCTCCTTACATGAGCATCTTAACCTGCGCAAGCTTTACACTGAAATCCTGCTCAAGCTCTTTGCCTTTGGTCAAGAGCGTGTAGAGCGAAAACGATTCAAGGCAAGTAGCAGTGAGACAGATGAACCCGACTCCCCAGTAGACGAAGGAAAGAGACCCGTCCTCTCACCAGACAATCCTCAGGCTCTGGGAATCAGGGATGATATCAAGGGGTTCCACCTTGACAATGTCCTTGAGTACATAACTGCAGGGATGGTGGCTATCATGGATGATTCCCTTACCAAGTGTTTTGAGCCAGAGGAGCTGCCTGTCTGGAACCTTCTCTCACGCACCAACAACAGAGCATATGAATTTGTCTCCTTCCGGCTAACCATGTGCTGGATCCTTGGATTCTTCTTTAGGTACTTTGTCCTCCTCCCACTGCGATTGATCATCCTCTTGATTGGGATTCTACTGCTGTGCATCTCCATGACCTTTGTGGGTATCTTTCCTGAAGGCAAAGTCAAGCGCTGGATGAATGGCAAGCTGCTTGTGTTCTGCTTTGATTTCATTGCTGGCTCACTGTCCCTTGTAGCCACCTTCTACAATGAAGAGAACAAGCCAAAGAATGGGATTGCTGTTGCCAACCATACATCTCCCATTGATTCCTTGGTTTTGGCGACCAACAACTGCTATGATATGGTTAGTGATTCACCAGTAAGATTATGCACATGCCAAATCTTCTAGCAAGTAGTCTGTATTCCCATGGTGTACACAGAAATTCAAAAGAAAAATAGTTTCATATGCATACTAACACTGATAGTAAAACATGAGGAACATAAAATGAATATCTGTTTGTATCATTAATATAAATAGATGTTAATTTTATTATAGGTCACTATCATAAAAAAATATATTTATAAAAAATCTATTCATGACACACTTACTGATGAAGATGTCAATGGGTCAGTCATTGAAGTTGTTTCAGAAAAATATTGTAGCTAAATTTTAAAACCAGATAATGAGTCTCAGGTATTATTTACCAAACAGCATAGTACATTTCAGCTTTTTATGTTGGCATGTATTTATTTTTGTGCTAGACAATTATAGTTATAGTTTTATAATTTAGCATTATGGATATCTCAAGTTTTGCATTAATTACA
>NC_051413.1:15314237-15314329 GCF_015228065.2 Penaeus monodon
GTTGTGTGTGTTGGGTCTTTTGGTAGGGGTGGGTTTTGTTGTATTATATATATGCAGTACGTATAATGTGTTTAATTTTTTTATATATGTTA
>NC_051413.1:15314735-15314883 GCF_015228065.2 Penaeus monodon
TTTCTGGCATTATTAAAATAATATAATATATATAAATAAAATAATATATATAAAATAATATTATAATAATATTATATATAATTATAATATTATATATAAAAAATATAAAGACAAACCCGCCGTTGTGTGTGTGGTGTGGTGTAGTATT
>NC_051413.1:15315102-15315331 GCF_015228065.2 Penaeus monodon
CAAACCCTGTGTTTTTATATTAGTGCGTGTTTGTGTAGTGGTATAATATATATAAAATTAATATAATATATATATTAAAAAAATTTTAAAATTATAATATATTATATATAATATAATAAAATTTTAATGTGGGAATTTTATATATGTATATATAACATTACATAATAAATATTAATGCATAGTATAATTTTCAATGGAACATGCAGGTAGGCAGACACACCAAAAACCC
>NC_051413.1:15318647-15318798 GCF_015228065.2 Penaeus monodon
TAAAACCGTAATAAATATATCATTTTATTTTGCTATGAAGGATTTAAAAAAGGATATAAATATCTAATTTTCCAAACATTGATTTTATCATCTTAAACCCCCAAGCTAGCCAGCCTCATGGTGCTCATCTTATCGAAGAAAACCTCTGCGG
>NC_051413.1:15319361-15319793 GCF_015228065.2 Penaeus monodon
TTGGGCCACAAGTTCATCTTGCATCCCCGAAATTTTGTGTAAATCTTCTCCCCTTCGTATAAAAAAATGCCAACTCTCGTTTCATGCCCCCCCGGGTTTTATTGTGCGGCGGCCCCTCGGGGACGCTGATGGGGTGGAGGACGAAAATCGTCAGTCAGCCAGTAAAGAAACATCGATTTCAGGCAGGGTGGTACGAAAGCTCCGAATTCTACGCGAAGTTCACTCCTCGAGTGTGTTACCCCTTGTTCGCAGATAGATGCAAAAGCGGTTTTAGCTAAGGCAGGTAACAATGGATACCAGGTTAGTAAGGACGCTTTGTGCAAAAGTTACCTGAATAGTTCGCCCCACACGGCTCCCACCAACGTACAAATTTTCGACCTTTCATCCAGGGCATAGGTCCCCCCTTAAAGATGTGTCCGTACTGGCAACTTA
>NC_051413.1:15320337-15320405 GCF_015228065.2 Penaeus monodon
TGCACAACCACACAATGGGTGTATACTTTTTAATATATGGTGTATTACTGTATGTTTTGTGGTGTGAG
>NC_051413.1:15323291-15323438 GCF_015228065.2 Penaeus monodon
ATATATTATATGCATGAGATATATGTGGGTATTTTATTATGTAATAACAACGCCCGAAAACCACACTACACACACACAGTGTGTGGAGGGGGTTTTGGGGTTGTGTGGTTGGTGGTATAATAATGTATGTAATATTTTTATAATAGT
>NC_051413.1:15330741-15330846 GCF_015228065.2 Penaeus monodon
AGTTCTATCTTGACATCTCCAGATAACTTTGTCGTGATGATCTTTCTCTCTCCTTCGTATAGAAAAACTGCCAACTCTCAGTTTCATAGTCGCCCGGTATTATTG
>NC_051413.1:15330931-15331002 GCF_015228065.2 Penaeus monodon
GCAGGGTGGTACTGAAAGCTCCGTTAATCTCTACGACGAATGTTCACTCCTCGTAGTGTGTTCACGCCTTG
>NC_051413.1:15331086-15331156 GCF_015228065.2 Penaeus monodon
TTTGTGCAACACAGTTACCGTGACATAGTGTCTGCCCGACACTGGCTCGCCACCAACGTACAAATTTGCG
>NC_051413.1:15331698-15331768 GCF_015228065.2 Penaeus monodon
CGCAAATTTGTACGTTGGTGGCGAGCCAGTGTCGGGCAGACACTATGTCACGGTAACTGTGTTGCACAAA
>NC_051413.1:15331853-15331923 GCF_015228065.2 Penaeus monodon
CAAGGCGTGAACACACTACGAGGAGTGAACATTCGTCGTAGAGATTAACGAGCTTTTCAGTACCACCCTG
>NC_051413.1:15332008-15332113 GCF_015228065.2 Penaeus monodon
CAATAATACCGGGCGACTATGAAACTGAGAGTTGGCAGTTTTTCTATACGAAGGAGAGAGAAAGATCATCACGACAAAGTTATCTGGAGATGTCAAGATAGAACT
>NC_051413.1:15339730-15340321 GCF_015228065.2 Penaeus monodon
AATAAAAAGTTGTCCAGTACTCCGAAAGGGGGTATCACAAACTCAGTCCTTTATAAGCGTAGGACTACTAATGACCTGGATGAAAGGTGCGCATAATTTGTACGTGGTGGCGTGAGCGCATTCTCGGGGCAGAGACTACTATGTCACGGCTAACTGTGTTGGCAGCAAAGCGTCGCTTACATAACCTGGTCATGCGTCATGTGAACTTACCTGTGCACCTTATTGCTCTACAACTCCGCTGTTAGGCATCTTATCCTGCGAACAGCAAGAGCGTGAACACAACTACGAGGTGAGTGAACGATTCGTCGGTAGGAGATTACGGAGGGCTTTCCAGTACGCCCGCCTGGCCCCTGAACTCGATGTTTCATTGTACAAATGACATGACTTGACGATTGTCTTCCTCAGGGGCCACCTCGCAGTCAGGGCGTCCTCCAGGGGCCTGTCCGGCTACGAATAATACGGGGTGCAGGGCTGACTTATGAAACTGAGAGTTGGCAAGTTTTTCATAAAAATAGGCGACAGAGTAGAGAAAGATCTATCACGACAAAGTTATCTTGGAGTATGTCAGATTAGGGATACTTGTGGGCGCTT
>NC_051413.1:15340459-15340629 GCF_015228065.2 Penaeus monodon
TTGATCACCGAGAGGGTCATAGGTCTTATCATATTTTTTTTGTTTTTATAGTTTTAGTATATATCGTTTTCAACGTATATTCCCACGCTAGTGTGGAAGTCGGTTCTGGGTCTTATCTCAACCGTCAGAAAGGACACAACTATGCAGGTGCGTGTCATGATTTTTCATAT
>NC_051413.1:15341019-15341211 GCF_015228065.2 Penaeus monodon
CACAGCTGTCGCAGGTAGGCTTTGCCTTTCGATAACAGTATGAGCTACCATGAGGCGCTTAGCTTGAGGGTATAGAATGATCAAATCATATGATAATGGAAAATCTAGATATTCTATAGCCTTGTTAAATGCCAGATGGGATTATGGGGCAATAAATAAAATGTATAATAGTAATTGACGGTTTTGAGACGA
>NC_051413.1:15341249-15341352 GCF_015228065.2 Penaeus monodon
TCATAGCACCTCTCCTCTATCTCAAACCACATTCACACTACTCGCACTCAGGTATGACCATGGAAACTGCGCGGCATAGCGCGCTACACTACTATCTTCAATT
>NC_051413.1:15341687-15341789 GCF_015228065.2 Penaeus monodon
GCGGTTGAGGTCCAATTCAAAGGGCGGCTTGACGACTGCGTTTGACTTTCTCAAGGCTATTTATTCGTTCATCTGCAGCACACGACAGGAACACTACATCAC
>NC_051413.1:15342083-15342216 GCF_015228065.2 Penaeus monodon
AAATAGTCACTCTACTCATATATATGTAATGATATATACTAGTTATTATGTAAAATTAAAGTACACTACTAGTCTATTATATAGTTAATACATATTAGCTAGTGATACAGTAATATTTGAGACCAATTTACCC
>NC_051413.1:15343411-15343613 GCF_015228065.2 Penaeus monodon
GTTATCCTCAAGTTAATATTATATTAAATGAGTATATACTACGCATATTATGTTAAATCTTCTATTCTTAATATAATAAATCCTCAGTCCTCTCGACCTCTATAGTATGTATTATACTATCTCCTATGCGTCTCTTCACTACTACGTCACTTCTCGTCTGATATGATCACTCTCTAATCTATTTCAATCGCTTAACTTATAA
>NC_051413.1:15343670-15343840 GCF_015228065.2 Penaeus monodon
GTCATTAAATCTCATTACCTCGGTCTGCTATCCGTCCTATCGTCCTCGCTCCCTGGCTATCCTCTCCCCTGCGTCTTTTTTTTGGGGGAGAAAAAGTTGTCTTTATTATATCTACCCGATACCTCGTATTCTTCATCCTATTATACTACTAGTTGATCTATTAGCTCCAT
>NC_051413.1:15345012-15345128 GCF_015228065.2 Penaeus monodon
AGCTTAGTATATATAATTATTATGTTGGCTCGGGGGCTATATCTAATAAGTTATATATTCTATATATACTATATATCTAGTCTAAAGCAGTATCTATAGTATATTTATCCTGTGCT
>NC_051413.1:15345230-15345326 GCF_015228065.2 Penaeus monodon
ATGTCATCGTGTCCTCGATCACTATCTAGTAAATCAGTTATATACTCTCTGCTATTCTCCTATACCTTCTGACCTCCTACTCTCTATCATACTCTC
>NC_051413.1:15347897-15347991 GCF_015228065.2 Penaeus monodon
GCAAAGGAAGTCGATAGTCGTAACGACAGCATTATATATATAGGGCTAAGTACTATATAATATATATCGGTAGTACTGATGTATATTATATATT
>NC_051413.1:15348214-15348384 GCF_015228065.2 Penaeus monodon
AAAACGCGTTATTTTTATTTCCACGAGGAAGTGAGAGGGGGAGCGGAGGAGGGAGAGGAAGGAGGGGGGGTGTGTCACGGTCGGGGGTGGTATGAAGTTACATAGGCGCTCTCTCAATCCAACTATTGAAGAGGTAAATTTTGCTGTGATATTCATATGTTATATAGTTG
>NC_051413.1:15348604-15349022 GCF_015228065.2 Penaeus monodon
GTTGTTAAAAACGCGTATACTATTAGAATAGCATTTTTATTTTTTGCCTATGAAAAGGATTTAACAAGGATATAGATTATCTGAATTATTCCTAATAGCATTGATTTGATCGATCTTAACGCCTCAAGCTAAGGCCAGCCTGCATGTGGCTCATCTTATCGAAGGTAAAGGCTCTGCGGTGAATATATAATATTAGAAATTATAAGGTAGATATATAATATAGTCAGTATATAGCTATATTATAATTATTACTATAATGTTATATATGGGTAATGTAATATATATACTAAGGTTACATATATATAGATTATAGCTATTATTATTAGTATAATATAAGAAAACAAATACATCTATATATTTACACTAATAGTATATACAATATAGCTACATATTTAATAGATTTACAATATATCGATAG
>NC_051413.1:15349082-15349174 GCF_015228065.2 Penaeus monodon
TCATATATAATACCTATGTATATATAATAGTAGTATATAATATAGTAATAGGTATAGTCTGCATCATATATGAAGTGAATATAATATATATG
>NC_051413.1:15349480-15350049 GCF_015228065.2 Penaeus monodon
TTGGGCGCCGACAAGTTCTACTGCGTTGACATCAGTCCAGATAACTTTTCGTCGTGATGTATCTTTCTCTCTCACACGCTTCGTATAAGAATAACTGGCACTCTCAGTTTCATAGTCGCCCGGTATTATTGTGCGGCAAGGCCTCGTAGGACGGCTGACTGGGGTTGGGGACGATCCAATCAGCAGTCAGGTCCTGTTGTAGCAATGAAACATGCTGATTCAGGGCTTAGAGGTGGTAGCTGAAGCTCCGTTGAATCGTCTTCCACTACGAATGTTCACATCCTTTCGTAGTGTGTTCACGCCTTGCTGTTCGGCAGTATAGGTATGCAACAGCGGATGTTAGTAGCAATAAGGGGCAGGTTATAGTGTTGCAATGGATGGTACCAGGTTCTTGTAAAGGGACTGCTCTGTGAATGCAAAGTTACCGCTGACATAGTGTCTGGTCTGCCCGGACACTGTCTTTGCGCCACGCACAACAGTAGGCAAATTTGTCGTACGCTTTCAATCCAGGTCAATAGTGTCCCTACGCTATTAAGCCTTGTGTAGCCCTGTAGCTGGCATACATTATC
>NC_051413.1:15359268-15359865 GCF_015228065.2 Penaeus monodon
AATCTTCTTTACATCTTCAATAAAATTGTCGTGATGATCTTTCTTCTCCTTTGTATAGAAAAAACTGCCAACCCCAGTTTCATAGTCCCCGGGGATTTGTGCGGGGCCTCGAGGGCCTGACGGGGTGGAGGACGACAATCGTCGTCACATTGTACAATGAAACATCGAGTTCGGGCAGGGTGGGACGAAAAACTCCGTTAATCTTACGACGAATGTTCACTCCCCGTAGTGTGTTCACGCCCTTCTGTTCGCATATAGATGCAACAGCGGATGTTAGAGCAAAAAGGCAGGTAAATCAATGGATGCCCGGGTTTTGTAAGGACGCTTTGTGCAACACATTCCCCCCTGACATAGTGTTGCCCGCATGGCTCGCCACCAAAAGTACAAATTTTCGACCCTTTCATCCCGGTCATGTGTCCCTACGCTATAAAAACTGGTCCGTACTGGAAATTTTATATATATAATATATATATAATTTTTTAAAATAAGAAAAATATAGATATATAATTAAAATATTTTTCCAAAAAAATGTATGTAATATTACTTTTATATAATTATATAAAAAAAATTTCATAATTTTAAAAAATATTACGGAAC
>NC_051413.1:15367161-15367267 GCF_015228065.2 Penaeus monodon
AGTTCTATCTTGACATCTCCAGATAACTTTGTCGTGATGATCTTTCTCTCTCCTTCGTATAGAAAAACTGCCAACTCTCAGTTTTTATAGTCGCCCGGTATTATTG
>NC_051413.1:15367352-15367422 GCF_015228065.2 Penaeus monodon
GCAGGTGGTACTGAAAGCTCCGTTAATCTCTACGACGAATGTTCACTCCTCGTAGTGTGTTCACGCCTTG
>NC_051413.1:15367506-15367575 GCF_015228065.2 Penaeus monodon
TTTGTGCAACACAGTTACCGTGACTAGTGTCTGCCCGACACTGGCTCGCCACCAACGTACAAATTTGCG
>NC_051413.1:15368231-15368402 GCF_015228065.2 Penaeus monodon
GAAAAGTGATAACAACGCATGCTTGAATGAAGAAATTCACCAAGATGCTTTCACATGTATATTTTGAAAGCCTATACCTGGAATTAGTACAAACACATTAAAATTCAGAATCGATGTTTTTTCTACTTTATTTCCCGCCTCTTTCGCCAAGTCTTCGAATGTCATCCGTCC
>NC_051413.1:15368778-15369816 GCF_015228065.2 Penaeus monodon
ACCATATAAAAGTATTTTCTGTAGGACAGAACAATGCGAAACTACTAACTACAAACCTGTTCACGAATATAGCCTTTGTCAATGTCAAAGCTGTATTCCATAAATGCTCATAGAGACCGAAATTTACTAAAGCAGTAAAGATTATGTTTAATCATTAACAGGTAAGCATAATTGTTTTAGAAGAAATATTGACAAAATAACGTATGGATCTTATTGGACACTTTCATCTAGCTATAGAAGCAATAGTTACAAGGCCCATTCGTGAGTTAGGCTGTACTAGCAAAGCCAGATGGGCATCCTGGTGCAGTTAATAAGGTCAAGCAACTGTCGTCTGTCAACCTGACTTTTTCTATTTTACGTCCCTTCGAATATAATCTGGTGTAGTAAAGAGTGCATGAAAGTCTACCCTTTCCTTTATTCATTTTTTTGTTTCAGCCTTTTTTTTCGACCCATTCTCTCTCCTGTTTTATTCCTTCATTCTCGTCCTCCCACTTTCCCCCCCTCTCTTTCTATTTTCTCCATTCTCCTTCCTTGGCTCCCTCTTATGGATATCTTAAATATTCAACAAATATATGATATTTGGCTGCCATTCATCAGAACCTTGAGCTAATAGTTGCGAAATAATAATAAGCGTGTATTTACGGAACTTCTGAAGTGAATGTACTTTTAATTGGCTCCCCAACCAAAAATTATTTTTGTCACGAGAAAGTACGAATATAGGAGAATACTGTCAAGTTTGAATGATAAAAGCCATAGAAAGGGTGTAAAAGCAAAAATGATATAAATTCGAAGTGCAAAGACTCGCATTCTGCAAATACATAATTGACAGTTTTCGTGCTAATAAGACCACTGGAACCGAAGGTTTTGTACACTTGCTTATCCAAATATCCACACGATCGAGCGATTTGGGAAGGACCTAAAGGTGTCCACGAAACACCAAGCATTTCTTGACTTTTCCCTATTCTTCAGACACCCTTCTACCTGCCACTAGTGCCCTTTGTTAAAGTGGAAGATATCATAGCTAACCCCCTTTTGGCC
>NC_051413.1:15369975-15370689 GCF_015228065.2 Penaeus monodon
GAGTTAAACCTCTTGTACCTGTCGTATAACCCAAGGGAACTCTCCGGGTAGTTGCGGTGATAGTTTTGTGAATTACCACTCCCCGCAAATACTGTTACCTGTTTTTTGTTTCATTATCTTTGTTGATTTATATTTCGTAGTTACAATGAAGGGTAAGAAAATATGAAGTCAGAGAATGTGATATTTCAATTTATTGTATAAGTTTTTTTTTGTCGTATTACTTAATCTACAAAAAAAAAAATCTCATCCTGAGTATAAGCATCGTCTTTTGTCGGTTGAAGGGTAAATCCCAGTGTAAAGAGCGCCTTTAAGTAATTTTCGTAAATTCACAATAATGCCGAGAAGGGTATGACCAGCGCCAGTAAGACACTCAGAAACAATGGCGCTTGGACATAATCAAAACTACAAAGTCTTCATTTATAAATAATTTCCAGTTCATGGAATATGTCAACAATATAGAAAAAACATATTGTAAGGTATGATATATACTCCAGATACTTACCGCTGTTTTATTTAAATATAAATAATTATAATCAGATGCAGACATGTCTTTAATAAACATGGGTATACAGACATCACATGAATATCAAAATCATATATTTCCTCTGGGTGAACCATATCAATCTGGCCAATCATTTTTCTTCTGCTCAGAAACCTCTTCTGCTTAGAAACCTCTTCTACAGTCTCGCCGTAATTTTCTATCCCTCTCTCTCA
>NC_051413.1:15375910-15376347 GCF_015228065.2 Penaeus monodon
GGCTGTGTCTTGAGGACGAGTGTTGTTTGGCTGAACCAATGTCTTTTGAGTTATCCATGACAGGCATTTGTAGTGTCCTGGTATGATCGTCGCGAGATCAGACAAATGACCTGGGTGTGTGGAATGTGCCATACGAGACCACACAAGCTTTCCCAGACCAACAACTTGTTTCTAAGGCTGAAATTATGTAAGGAGCATTCAGCCGCGGGACTGGCTACTGAGTCCTTCTCGGCGGGAGTGAAGCCGAGATCTTGGCAAGTTGCTCACTTGTAGCTTGACCAGCTGTATGTATCAGTTGAATCGTCAGTAAAGGTATGTCCTTTGACAGTAAGGTTTCCTTATTTATATCAGCGACTAAATATCTTTTTTATTATAAAAGTAAAGTGGTAAAGGTAAATTTATCAGTGATCCATTTGGTAGTCCAAACATGATACAAC
>NC_051413.1:15378646-15380676 GCF_015228065.2 Penaeus monodon
AATACACAATGTATTTATCATGTATTGTATTTCAAATCAAAATAAGATAGGTCGTATTTATTTTTACAATAATCTATGAATAAGGATCTACTTTTTATCATCTTTGGCGCCGTAACTGGTTCCAGCTATCTGCCTGATTCACTGAAGTTTCTACAGGGAGATAGAAGAGTGGAGGCAGATCAGCTGAAGTTGTGGGTTCCGCGACTGTACGGGAGTTGTCAGTAAGCGGTGGGGTTGGCGTGACTTTTTCTTCCATTCGAGAGGCAGCGGATGTTTCGTCCGTACTGTGCGTGAAGGGACGAGCGGGTGTATGCGTAGAGGGTAACGACGAATCGAACATGATGACGACTGCTGAAGACGGCGCTCTCGAAAAGGAATTTCCTGCCGAGGTCATGGATGGCAAATCGGAAGCAACTGCCATTTCTGTTGTCGGCGATTGCATTGGATGATGCGAGGTATTCTCAGTTGGAGCAATTTCCCTTTGTAAATCTAGATCAGGTGGAAATGGATATTCCTTATCTGGGGTCTCGAGATGGAGCAGGGGCGTAGGTGTTTTTGATGCCGATAACAATGTTATTACTGATTGTGTCGTATTCGTTTTGAGTGGTTGTGAGGTTTTATATTCCGTATCATTATCCCTTCCTTTTGTAATGTTAGTAATACTTTGTAAATACAGATCAGAGATATTGCTGTACGATTCTGTCGATGTATTGTTCAACGAAGCACTGACGCTGTGTAATTTAAGAGTGGGAAACAATGTCCCCTCTGCAGTTGACAGTAAAAATACACTCAAATTTTGATTGTTTGTGTCCTTAAATGAAATTTGTAAGGACTGGTTACCTAGAGTCTCAACCGTATCACCGATTCTACTGTCTTCCGGTGTTTCTATTATCGTTGCATGATTATTTCCCGTGCGATTTGCGGGAGACAAGGGAGTGACTTCCACCGAAGTATTTCGCTGCGAAAGACTAATTGAAAAATCCCCCAGTGAACTCTTAAGCGAAATCCCCATTTCCTGTAGCGTTCCCTCTGAGGGGGAATCCGCCTGCTCCTCTGAACCTCGACCGCCAGTCCGTGGAGGCGTGGCGGCTGTGTCGAAGAATATTTCCTCAAATTCCTGTGAGGAAGAAAGAATCCCTTTTGGCTGCAGTGGTTTGGGTAGCGGACCAATGAGGAGCACTGGGCCTTTGGGAGGAAAGAAGGGAATAGGGCCCACGGGCCCGCTCGGCGGTCGGAATCCGTGGTCCTCAACGCCCGAAGGGGGAGCGGACGGAGACACCCGCTGCGGCAAAGGGCCCACGAGGAGAGGGTCTCGGGGAACACTGTTCACGCGATGGTAAATCAGCATGTTCGCTCTGAAAACATTTGAATATCATCAATAGGAAAATTGTCGATGACACTTTTGGTATGATGATGCTATTGTTACCATTATCACTGTTATTATTGCCATGATAATAATAACTGATTCCAATGGATAACATGTAATTTAACTGTCAGTATCAGTTATTAGAAATTGTATTCATTATTAATGAATCTTATCATTACGATTAACATCAATAATACTGCTACTTGCTTTACCTTCCTCTGCTCCTTCCTTACCTGTACCCTTCGGTGTCAGCCTGATATTCCGTAATTCTCAGCGCCCCGTCGGGATCCACGTACCCGAAACGCCCAGTCACCCTGCCCTTTGCATCCCGCTCTTCGGTCCGAAAACTTTGGTGTTCTCCTGAACCTGAGAGAAAGTCTGCTTGTAAAATGCAGAAACCTAGAATCTACATGAACTTACACTGCATTAAACAACCGGCTAATTAAGCAACATATATCTAAGATATTTCCTACCCGTGTCGTAAGAGAACATGTATGTCCCGTCGTTGTTAAAGGAAAAGGCATTCTCTTCGACGGCAACGGGGAAGGACTGCGGCGCCGCCGACAGTTCCGCGCTCGTCCCGGCCAGGATCCCGACGAACAGCCACAGCCATCTCGGCCCGCAGTGCAGCCGCTGAGGAAACATTAGGTGAATTTATGCAGAA
>NC_051413.1:15383536-15384999 GCF_015228065.2 Penaeus monodon
GGAAGAGAAAAACATACCGGCTTCATGGTTATTATTGTATATTGTTCTCGGCCCATGGAATAGAAGGGGTTTGCGAGCCACTGCTTTAGATATTCGTGTTTACGCTTTTGAAGATCCTGGTTACTTCTTCTAAAATTCTTTAACATCCCCTCCAAAATTACTAACTGCCCCATTTCAATAATCCCGGTTAATTAAGAGTCCATAAAATCATGCATGGTCCCTGTTATAATACTGGTTTCACCAATAATATAACATAAGAGGGGTTAACCAGGAATTTCGATATGGTAGCCAGGGTTTTCCAAAGGGGTAACTAGGATTTCAAAATGGTAACAGTGATTTACAGGAGTAACCAGGACTTTTCAGAATGCAATCACGATTTTTGGACAGGGTGATCAGGAAAGTGGATCTGTGACGCAATTTACCGATGACGTATGTATTTC
This sequence comes from Penaeus monodon, assembly GCF_015228065.2. NCBI lineage: Eukaryota > Metazoa > Arthropoda > Malacostraca > Decapoda > Penaeidae > Penaeus > Penaeus monodon. The sequence continues at coordinate 15,383,977 of NC_051413.1, forward strand.
ACTGGTTTACTGCTGGACGTCAAATATAAAATTAACAATTAACAACTCTCAAGTGGTTTTATGCCCCCTTGGGTAATCCACTGTCGGATCAAGATATTTCTAGATTAAAATCTGCAGCTCTTTATGAAGATAAGTATTCTTTACATTCTATTTTCAGTAAATAAGACAGCCCAGCTATCAATTAAATGCAACGAAAAAATCCAAATTACATGTGCATTTCTTGAATGTAAGCATAATCATTATCATTTTTAACTACCTCCAAATTAATATAAAAAACTAGTATCTAAATTGTAAAATTATATATTGACATGTTTTTATTAAATCTGTAATAAAAACTCAACAAACTGAGTTATAAGGAACGACCTCGTGGGAAAGTTGGGTGTAGTAGGACTGAGAGTTTTCGAGAACTTTCCATTGAAGGTCATTGAAGGTGTCATGTGCCGATTCGTATGATATAAATTGCTATTGAGAATTACAGGTGAAGAATACTTGTAATCTTACCTTGACTGATGAGTCCATTTCTTCTCCAGTGGAATGAGACGTTAGCTTAACTCTTGGTTATCCACGAAACTTGTCTCCATAGCTGTGGTACTAAAGTTTGCTTTATTATGAAAGCCTCTACAAGTGTGATTCCTTATTTATCTATACATTTGGATAATATATCCCTGTTATTTACAAGATGTTGATGGTCTTGGACGAGGCGCTAATTCAGATATATATATTCTGGTGCTTGTGAAAAGATTCTGATGAAGACCGAGGACCAAAAGGCGCTGGCCAGTGACTGCATACATTTTAAGTCTGCTGACCGCGCATCTTAAAGCATTTCCATTTCACTTTCTGTCTTTCCTTTATTAAGGAAAGGATTGTTTCAATTTAATACACATGCTATTTTTCTACTTATGCAGTTCATAAATTTTACTTCTTCACAAGATTTTCACTTTCAGGCTTCGTCTCCGCCCCTTCCCTGAAAAGTCAGAAAAAATAAATACATTTTTGATTACCCTTACAAAATACTAAGAAATC
>NC_051413.1:15385058-15385183 GCF_015228065.2 Penaeus monodon
TTTTCTGAATTCTTTAGAAGATTTACATTTGCGGTCGGAGTGAGAGAGAAAAAACTCCATTGTCTTTGAGAAGAAATTCATCCGATAAGGAATATATGAGGAGATTTGAGAGCGAAATGATCCAG
>NC_051413.1:15385253-15385649 GCF_015228065.2 Penaeus monodon
TGTTTACATATCATCTCAATATCTATCCTCTTTGATAAAATATAGACTTTTAATATAACAAATGATGATAAAATAGCTACAAAAATATTATGCACATATAAATCAGAGAGGGGAGTTAACTTGAAAGCACAATCACATTTCACTGTATTTTGTTTGTACCTCTATATATCTACATCAGTAACTTCAATATAGAGCTAGACAAGCAGGTAGATGGGTAAAATGAAATCGCAAAAAAAAGAAGATGGAACTTAACTCGAGATTCGAATTCCACAGAATACTCGCGGCATTTGCGGATCATTTTCAAACTGAAATCAAAAGCATTCAGTGAAAGCTTCTTTCCACAAAAGACCTATTTCCTAAAAGCGGTACCTAGCTCTGTGTATGTGGTTTTGTGTG
>NC_051413.1:15387675-15388045 GCF_015228065.2 Penaeus monodon
TGGTTCTTTCTGTAGATGCTACGGTTATGTCTCTAAGGTATCTCTTTGATCGTCATCGTCACAATATGCAGAACAGACGATAGCATTGTCTGTACTGATGTGGTCAGAGCAGTGGCAAGAATAAAGCCACGTTTTCTTATGCAATTATCTTTAAGAATAGGAGCAACCATTCGGCATGTTTTCTTTTATGCATTCCCTGGGTTTGTTACCGACTCGCCTAAGTTACGTCACATTTCCTGCCTGCTTGCGAGCGCTTAATTATTCAGCTTGATATATGACCACACTGGATGCCGTTTAAACTCCTCGCTTGGATGTCTGTTGGTTTTATGACTGTAATATTCTTATTTTCTTTCAAGTCGTGGAGAATGGT
>NC_051413.1:15393273-15393469 GCF_015228065.2 Penaeus monodon
CCAAACAACTACACAGTGGCACTAGTCCGGCCATGCCATAGGATCAGGAGTCAGGACAGAGATGATGCAATCCTTGCCAGTGGCTACTGAGCTGCTTGGCAAGTTCATATACTTTGTAACCAAGTGAAAACATTCCAAAATATGTGTTAACCTAATATATACAATAAATAATAGCTTTCCAAGTATTTCTATGCTG
>NC_051413.1:15393500-15393587 GCF_015228065.2 Penaeus monodon
TCTCATTTAAATTTAGAAAATCTGATTTGATTTTTTTTATCGGATTTTTCTTACTATTTTTTAAAAATAAAAAATCACCCAACCATG
>NC_051413.1:15395733-15395911 GCF_015228065.2 Penaeus monodon
CACAGTATGTGAATCAAAATAAAATCAAAAGGAAATCCTTTTACTGCACTGGATGATAGAATATTTCATACTGTAAAACTGACTAGTTGAACATTGTCACAAATTTATCAGAATATGCACGAGAACGAATTGTAATTGGTGTACACCGTTGACTTTTTTTACTTTTAGCATTTTATCT
>NC_051413.1:15396028-15397022 GCF_015228065.2 Penaeus monodon
CTTATCGTTAAACCAATACCTTGGAAACTCGTTAATAAGAGGAAATTCCCAAGTTTATTGCGTGATCCTCATCTGGCACCACTGTGATCCCTTACTCTAAGCATGGCGGGAAATCCCTGCGAGCGTAGCGGTAAATCAGCATTCCTTGGTGACTTCATTGTATAGGAACACACAACTTTGTAAACATGTATTTCTTTTTTTTCCAACTACTTATTGCCGTTTACTATCACTTTGACATATGAGAACTTCGAAGTACTGATGGCGTAGCGTAAATAATCACATTCTCCAGTTTGTTGGTTCTCAAGCACACTACAGCATTAATACTGTAAACCAAATTCTTAGTATATTTAACATTACGTACGTTGATAGACTTTTTACTCTTATATCTGTAACAGAGTCAAAGTGCAAACAGTTTTTGTATACATGGCGTAAGGCCGCTGGAGTAAACAACAAGCTGACCTCCATCCATGACCGCAAAAGGGTGACTGAGAGAACACCTTCCATGAAGACCATGATATCATCTCCATTTCCGTTCATCCTACCTGCCAGTCCCTTGAGTCGCACTGATTCCTTTAGTTTATGTATCCGAATTTATCAGGAAATTCACGATGCCTTGCATCTTCCCTATTCCACGGCCATTTTATCCTTTTCTCACCCTATCATACATTGGTACTATAAAATAGTGGAAGTAAATGTTTTTGCCTGCGACTGATTTGAAGAAGTTACTTTTCTAACTGTACCCTTTTTCTAAGCAGCAACTGAAACTTTAGTCAATACCCTTCCGAACAAGTCCGTGGTCACCTTGACCCACTCTGTAAACCATGGCCACTTTAATAGCCCATCACTTCCCCATCTAGTTTCACTGAACTCTCTCTCAGGCACATTGTTCCGATATATGCCTATATGCGTGCATACAAAAACACATGTCATGAGACTACAATCTATTATATCAACTAAGTTCTTCACACTTAACGCTAGATTTAAAACACGAGAC
>NC_051413.1:15397448-15397579 GCF_015228065.2 Penaeus monodon
CGAATCATTATGACTCAACAAACACAGGACAGTGAAAAGAAGTGGCCACCATAATACAGTTGATAGCCCTGCTGTCAAATACATGATACAAATCACCAGCCGGCGTGATATTATATACTGTAGTAAAGACC
>NC_051413.1:15403850-15404888 GCF_015228065.2 Penaeus monodon
CTAAGGAATTCGATTACACTTACCTTGTATTTTTGACATAGTTGTTTTGTGTTCACATTTTATAGAAGTATCTCCTCGATCTGCGGATCTTATTTTTATACTTGTTTCATATCATCTTTGTCTGTTGTTTCATGAACATTTCGCGTTACTCTACAAAAAAATATTAAGGATTACATTTAAAATGACTTCAGATATGTACTGCTAGAGTAGAGATCGATCGCTATTCACACAAGCTTGAGGTGACACTTACTAATTCAGATATCAGTTGGGCCCTTCCCTGCCTTCCCGCTCAACTTCTTCCGTGTTTCAGGCAGTGCATCCATGTTTTTTTCTGTGTCTTCTTTTTTCTTCTACCGAGTAGAAAAGGCATATCTTTTATATATACTTTCTGTTGATTATTCACTTATCGATACTATTTGTCGGAAGTATTTGTATCTCCGAATAAAATTTACTTAGGATTGCGTACTTTACTTACTCCCTAGGCAGTGGGCATTGGTCGCAGTACGAGAGTTGTCAAGGTCGTCTGCTTCCTTGGCGACCTCACCTCGTAACCCGGACGCAGTGCTGCCAATAAAAGAAAAAAATAATAATGAATACAAGACGTGCATTTTTTTCAAGATGTGTAGTAAAACTCATACAAATAACAGGTGGATGTCGACATCCTATTTGATAGAATAAGAACTGTATAACAGTATCAGTAACTATATATTATTGCCAGTCATGGAGAAACTCACATTGAAATATTTGCGCATCTGTCCGGACAGGAGGATGTGTTTTTATTCCATTGCTTCTTCAACTCCTCACGCACATCCTGGTAATCCCAACGCCATACTAAACGGTGACAGTGAGGGCAATGCGTTGTTTTTTTACAAGTACGTTTTACTTTCAAATAATAAGAATACATTAAGACGACCTTTCTCCTCTAATCAATACATTATGATTACAATCAACTCCGTTTCTTTCTATTTTGAACAAGTAATTTCTTGTACTTATTTTTTTTCTCGCTCAACTTAACGGCGCCAAAAATACAATTAAGAA
>NC_051413.1:15405660-15406669 GCF_015228065.2 Penaeus monodon
GCGCCGTTAAGTTGAGCGAGAAAAAAAATAAGTACAAAAAAACAACTACAAGAAAATACTTGTTCAAATAGAGAAACGAGTTGATTGTAATCCTAATGTATTGATTAGAGGAGAAAGGTCGTCTTAATGTATTCTTATTATTTGAAAGTAAAACGTACTTGTAAAAAAACAACGCATTGCCCTCACTGTCACCGTTTAGTATGGCGTTGGGATTACCAGGATGTGCGTGAGGAGTTGAAGAAGCAATGGAATAAAAACACATCCTCCTGTCCGGACAGATGCGCAAATATTTCAATGTGAGTTTCTCCATGACTGGCAATAATATATAGTTACTGATACTGTTATACAGTTCTTATTCTATCAAATAGGATGTCGACATCCACCTGTTATTTGTATGAGTTTTACTACACATCTTGAAAAAAATGCACGTCTTGTATTCATTATTATTTTTTTCTTTTATTGGCAGCACTGCGTCCGGGTTACGAGGTGAGGTCGCCAAGGAAGCAGACGACCTTGACAACTCTCGTACTGCGACCAATGCCCACTGCCAGACGTAAGTAAAAGTACCGCAATCTTCTAAGTAATTTTATTCGGAGATACAAATACTTCCGACAAATAGTATCGATAAGTGAATAATCAACAGAAAGTATATATAAAAGATATGCCTTTTCTACTCGGTAGAAGAAAAAAGAAGACACAGAAAAAAACATGGATGCACTGCCTGAAACACGGAAGAAGTTGAGCGGGAAGGCAGGGAAGGGCCCAACTGATATCTGAATTAGTAAGTGTCACCTCAAGCTTGTGTGAATAGCGATCGATCTCTACTCTAGCAGTACATATCTGAAGTCATTTTAAATGTAATCCTTAATATTTTTTTTGTAGAGTAACGCGAAATGTTCATGAAACAACAGACAAAGATGATATGAAACAAGTATAAAAATAAGATCCGCAGATCGAGGAGATACTTCTATAAAATGTGAACACAAAACAACTATGTCAAAAATACAAG
>NC_051413.1:15429399-15429693 GCF_015228065.2 Penaeus monodon
TACATGCTTTCAACCGTGGTGTACATCCAGTTTGTCAACACTACCGGATCAAGGAGAGGCCCGTCTTTTGCATCACGTGTGAGGCAAGTGGTTACTTTAAATGACGTTAGCACAATTAATGTAAAAGATTACCACGCAATTTCATCAGGAAAAAAATATTGAAAATATTGACTTCTACAACACAGGAGCAATAGTTATACTTGCAAATGCGTTCATGGCACTCATTGCCTAATTTAGGTCCAAGGAAAAGACGAGATGGTACCCTCCCTCTTTCGCACTTCTTGTCCACAGAAT
>NC_051413.1:15430146-15430391 GCF_015228065.2 Penaeus monodon
AAAAGCTTACATCTCAAAAAGATGAGATAACGTAGGTTATCCTCGCCCCATCATAATAAGTTCCTATGTGGGATCATAATTCACATACAAAACTTAGGTAAATCAACAAATGAGACCCATATACGCTTTTCCATTCGTTAAGACACGCTTACACTATCAATTGTTTTCTAAAGTTCACGCGTATAAACAAATGGTTAGGGTTGACCACCTTGTACACTTTCCGGGCTTACTCTATTTCACTTGTT
>NC_051413.1:15430820-15430907 GCF_015228065.2 Penaeus monodon
CTGACATTATGTTAAAAGACATGTCGCTTATTGCCAGGGAAGACATCTAGATTAGCCTTTTAAAGGAAAAGCTCACATTGTGGACCT
>NC_051413.1:15431183-15431304 GCF_015228065.2 Penaeus monodon
CCCATTAACCCTGGGGTTAATGGGGAGTGGGCCTTGTCAGTCCGCCTCCCCAAGGGAACCTAAATGGCAGCGAATCATATAGAAGATGGTGCTGGGAGAGGACAAACATCCCTCCCACCCA
>NC_051413.1:15432289-15432398 GCF_015228065.2 Penaeus monodon
TCCGGCAGGGGATCGTGACTTGTATTGTTCCTTGGTTCCTTTAGATGTGGGTACTGTCGAGATTCCTTTCCCGGACCTAACCATCAGTGAGGATCCACCCTCCCTAACA
>NC_051413.1:15438880-15439116 GCF_015228065.2 Penaeus monodon
GAATGTGTTTGCGTTCATAAACATTCAGGCTAGTACATTGCAAAGATTGGTCGCAAGGCCGGTGCCGGCGGGAAGCAGAGATGGGAGGAGGTCCTTGGTACCAGGATCTTGCTCGTATCCTGTGGCGCAGACGTGACCTGGGGAAGTATAATGCAACAGGCGAATTCCCACGATGTCTGTCTTCTGTTGCCCTGAACCGCTTCGTGTTAAGAACCATAAGGAATTCATGTTTCTGT
>NC_051413.1:15440711-15440811 GCF_015228065.2 Penaeus monodon
ACTATTTCTCGATTTTCCCGCTCATGCTGTGAACTTTGGAGGCGAAGTCATTTGACAGATGAAAAGGAAACTGAAACCATGCAGTCTGCAAGTGGACTAC
>NC_051413.1:15441067-15441255 GCF_015228065.2 Penaeus monodon
ATCGGACTTATCCTTACCATACTTGGTAATTGTAAAAGTACTCATTGATGCCAACCGTTATTTCTGGGATGAGAAAAGTGGCTTGAAACAGCTGTTATTTGTTTACACTTAGGGCGTCTTCGTAATGCCAATCCAACTGTTAACATTAACGAAAAGCCATAACAATCCTCTGAACTGTTAGGGTTTTT
>NC_051413.1:15441981-15442135 GCF_015228065.2 Penaeus monodon
GTATCAATGTCATTAACGAAGAAATAAAATTTGGATGTGTACAAGTTGTGCTAACCAGTGCAGAACAGTTAATAGTCCACAAAAGAAAAAATGTATATAACTATATTACTTGCGCTTCGAGTGTAGTGCCACATATATTGCTTTATAACAGTTC
>NC_051413.1:15442273-15442408 GCF_015228065.2 Penaeus monodon
AACCTCATATTTGAAGAGGACTCAAATCACGAATAAAGTTAGGGACTGACTAAAACGAAGGTACGAAAAGGAATGTTGGAAAACGAATGTGAGATAAGGAATGTAGGAAAACGACTGTAAGAAAAGGCATGTAGA
>NC_051413.1:15443553-15443677 GCF_015228065.2 Penaeus monodon
GGATGGCAGTGATACTATTATCCAATCGGCATCCAGGGTGAGCAGTGATGTCATCGCCTCCTCCGCCAGGCTGTGAGCTCTTTTCCAAGGTCTATATAAATGAGGTCTCGTCACTTCGGAGTTG
>NC_051413.1:15448003-15448272 GCF_015228065.2 Penaeus monodon
CGCTACTAAGTGCCAAAGGGAACGCAAGGTAGGGTGTCAGCTGTGATTTCGATAACTATATTTAATAATTTCAACTGAACAAGGAAATACAAAACCTTCATATTAGCAACTCTTTATTTAATCTGAATATTTACATCAGTCTACATTTCAAAATGTACATTTTAATGGTAATCCTTTAGACAAAATTGTAGCTTTGCAGGGGATGCAAATAATTGCAAATGGAGATAGCAACTTAAACATGGCAAATCAAAACCTTTTTGTTACTACAT
>NC_051413.1:15448876-15449228 GCF_015228065.2 Penaeus monodon
AGTAATATACCCCTAATAAAAAACTGAATTTAATAAAATGTACTGAAAATTTTGTTTGTTTTATTGTACACAATCAAATCCAAGTATCATATAAATAAAATGTCTATGCTAAAAAAAAATTAATAGCCATCGATTCGAGCTGCTGGTGCATAATGGTTTTCACTTGACCGCTCTCCCATGATCCACTGACGATGTCGTTCTTGGCGCATGGCATTGACACGGGCGAGCTGCAAAGGATACAGAATAAATATGGATACCTACTAGAATTAATCTTTATTATGCATATAAATATATAAATACCCAAAAACATCCAAACATATTACCGGTCTCTTTTCACGAAGACGTACAGACA
>NC_051413.1:15455961-15456311 GCF_015228065.2 Penaeus monodon
TGTCTGTACGTCTTCGTGAAAAGAGACCGGTAATATGTTTGGATGTTTTTGGGTATTTATATATTTATATGCATAATAAAGATTAATTCTAGTAGGTATCCATATTTATTCTGTATCCTTTGCAGCTCGCCCGTGTCAATGCCATGCGCCAAGAACGACATCGTCAGTGGATCATGGGAGAGCGGTCAAGTGAAAACCATTATGCACCAGCAGCTCGAATCGATGGCTATTAATTTTTTTCAGCATAGACATTTTATTTATATGATACTTGGATTTGATTGTGTACAATAAAACAAACAAAATTTTCAGTACATTTTATTAAATTCAGTTTTTTATTAGGGGTATATTAC
>NC_051413.1:15456936-15457205 GCF_015228065.2 Penaeus monodon
ATGTAGTAACAAAAAGGTTTTGATTTGCCATGTTTAAGTTGCTATCTCCATTTGCAATTATTTGCATCCCCTGCAAAGCTACAATTTTGTCTAAAGGATTACCATTAAAATGTACATTTTGAAATGTAGACTGATGTAAATATTCAGATTAAATAAAGAGTTGCTAATATGAAGGTTTTGTATTTCCTTGTTCAGTTGAAATTATTAAATATAGTTATCGAAATCACAGCTGACACCCTACCTTGCGTTCCCTTTGGCACTTAGTAGCG
>NC_051413.1:15466038-15466265 GCF_015228065.2 Penaeus monodon
GTTATTTTATTACGATGTAGGGCTCATGAGTGGTGACGATGAATGTTTTGATGATAATGATTGTGACTATCACGAACATCTCGATGAGATTTATAGAAGTCGTTCTGCCGCGAAAATATCACAGAGTACCATAAGGCTATCCCGGGACAAGGAATCTAGCAGGATATTGTGTGGAATCTGTTTTCCCGACGAATCGCCGAGAGACTACGAATTACACTATTCGGTAT
>NC_051413.1:15466292-15467102 GCF_015228065.2 Penaeus monodon
ACGCTACATACGTAAACATCAAGTTGACGAAGAGGACACGCGTCCCATTCGGTACACACATCGTAGAAGAGATAAACTTGCCGTACGCTACGGTATCTTCCGATGAGATGGATGAGGAATACATGTACGCTCTAAACTTCTGTAGTAACACGGTACTGAGAAGGCGTCTCGAATACGACACGAACCTTTCGGTGTCCAGAATGCATTATTGGCCGGCTAGTGGAATATCGTGCCTATTTCGCGGTCTTCTGGTAAACCCTACGGGTGACGGTCAATGGGAGAATCACAATTACCATCGATACGGTTCTTATACGCAAGAGGGGTACAGCGGCAAGACTGAGTGTCTCTTCTCCAATATAATGTTAGATGAGGAGCCTCTCCAAAATAAGGGACCTCTCTTATCCGTCTCTGTCACTGCCATCGTTCTTCTATCCGTTCTCGCTCTCACTACATGACACTCTTCATATCCGTACGGGCAACGGCAAGGATACGACTGGTATTGACATCGTTTGATATGGGCATCGGCAACGGATACGATCGATAATGATGTGTATGAAAATTATCCTAACCTAACGACATGAAGCGCGAGAGTGAGAGCGGAAAATGTTGCTCTCATAGTTTTTTACTGCTACAACTCGCCATATACACATTCACGCAATAGACACGGCCTCGCAACACTTCAGTCGTAAACTACTCATCGACGTTGTGTAACGGGCAAGCAGTGTGATATCTCTCACAGTTGGTCGTGTCGATATCAACGTTTATCGCAATAGTTCAAATGGGAAACCTACGTATCCCTGTCATCCGTAG
>NC_051413.1:15467309-15468497 GCF_015228065.2 Penaeus monodon
CCTTAGACATGTATCATAGTGTACATTCTCTCTGCGAAATACTGTACTGCGTGCAATACGGTCGTGGTAATAAATATCGTGACAAATAATGGCATCGGAAAAAAACGATTGATATAACCAGGCTCTCAACCTGTCGCCGAAACTATTGCAAATCACGGCTGAACAATTCGTTGTATAATTTAGCTATATCCTATGATGTATATCAATCCTATGACTTAATATGTATCTTAGTGTATACCGTGCTTTGTATCAGATGTGTGCTATGTTGATATTTTTTTTCATACGTCGTTCTGTATACTATATTTCTATTCATGCATCATGGTGCGTCTATGTTGTATCAGAATATATCCTACCGTGTATTAAGATGTCAATATAAGCGTGTGGAGATTTCTCTGTGTTGTTTAATTATCCGATTATAACGATAAATATTATTAATGACAATCTAAGCGCATCCGCGGGAAGTAATCGTACATAATCTAGACCAAGAAGGCTCACCGGATGATCATTGCCTCTTATCCCGACTCGCCTTTTTTTTTTACCATCCGTCAGGATTAACGATGGTGGCTAGTCCGATAATGTTCATTCGACACGTTCTCCTGATTTGGATGTTCACGAATAGCATTCCTTTCCTCCGGCAGGCGGACGGACACCGCCACACATTTATCAAGTTAGCTCCTACGACCATACATCGACTGAAGATCAAAACAATCTTGGATGACGATAAAGTCATAGCGATATGGGGCTTCTGTGACAGACCCCCAGTATGTGAGGTCTGTCATGATCCTCCACTGTGTAAGCATCGTAATAACGCTTGGACGGGATCGTATCGCTTGGATGGCTACACTCAGGTACCGTGCGATCCATCAACCCAGGATCCATGCAATTCATCAACTCGATTACACTTTCACGAAGGAGAAACATTGTGCGGCAGAAGCCTCGGACGAAAAGCCAGAGGTGCTGCAGCACGTTGACGTATCGCACGAGAGAGTATCCAATACAACAGAAGAAGAAAAATTTGTATATGCTGTGAACTTGGACAGCATGACGTTAATAAGAGTTCCTGTCGAGTATGACAACACTTCCGTAACGGAGGAGGAGCTTCTTCGATGGATGATGACTCTTCGTTAGAGTAACAAGACGAAAGGAGCATCTTGTTATCATCCGGGTGGAATTTTTATTGACGCGTCG
>NC_051413.1:15468544-15468924 GCF_015228065.2 Penaeus monodon
TCACTTGTCTTGTTATACAAATATTATTGCATATTAGTACGTAGGATAAGTTTTTTATCCAAACAAATTTCATTGTGTCATCATAAAATTTATTAAACAGTAACATATACACATGAATAATAAAGAATGTCTATAAATAATACATCGAGACCCAACCGATATAAGAAAGAATATTTTCTGATTAATTAATTATCCAAGAATAAACCCTTTTCTTGTTTCTGTAGGAGATGGCTTAGACTAGTTATGTTAATAAAACGCAAAACTTCTTCGTCGTGAGTTATTGGGATCCCTAGTTGTGTATTTACATGTCGCATATTAAAAATTGACATCTCTCTGATTTTCTTACGTTCGTTGTGTTTTCGTTTATTTGTTTTAACAGG
>NC_051413.1:15469200-15469565 GCF_015228065.2 Penaeus monodon
TGTTTCTTCCATATCGTTTTCGTTACAACATATTGACAAGGTAATTTTCCTATATTATTAATGGTGCATTATAATTTGTTCGTATTACGGTTGAATCTTTAACGGAAGAGAGACGAGATTGTTACGGAATCAATCGAGTCAAATATTCGCTTATTTGATACAAAACTGTACTGTAAAGAATTTCGAATTATTAAAGGCGGAGGAAGTAACGTACAACTGTATGATAGATGACATCGTTAACTAATATTCGCAAGGATAGTAAATTGTCATCGGAGTCTTTTGTCGACACGGACGATACTGCCGCTTTTATCTTTCGTAACTCTTCTACAGTTGTTTGCCGTATAACAGGGGGTGGTAAAATGATA
>NC_051413.1:15469688-15469754 GCF_015228065.2 Penaeus monodon
CCAAACAAAGCAGCAGCTTTAGCTGCTAACTCGTAGCTTGTATTGTAGGGTTGGATATTATCATCG
>NC_051413.1:15469862-15469973 GCF_015228065.2 Penaeus monodon
CTGTGAGTGTGATCAATACTACTCATCGCAGCATTATTATAGATAGAAAGCAAAATGGAATCCAAACCTAAATTATCCATTTTGTTGTCGATATCTTCATTGTTATTATTA
>NC_051413.1:15470020-15471095 GCF_015228065.2 Penaeus monodon
ATAATCGTCATCATCCTTATTCGTACCACCGACACCAACACGACTCTTCCTTTTATCCCTTATAGTGTTAATATTGCCACCGCTGCGAGAATTAATCTTACTGCGGTTTTTATCTCTGTGTACTAATATACGCTTCAGATTATCGCTTTCAGCGTGAGATAATATGTTGTCCAGTGAACACAGATCGTATTCGATTAACAAAAATTCCGCATCCAGAAGATGGATTCTGATTGGCTTTACTCCGAACTTCCGTCTGTCGGTATTATTTTCCAATTTTACGTAAGTAAAGATATATAGAAGGTCGGAGCAGTAACACGATTCTCTTCCCCTCATAGATGGACGTATTCGGTTGCTGATCAAAACGTATCCCGAAAGAAGTGATGAATCACAGTCGTCGTAATTCGATGTCGTCTCCTTGTACGCATTTCTCATTGTGGTGTATTTTTTAATCGCCGTAGATCTATCCTTTATTATCAACGTCGCCCAAGAGCCATTAAAGGGGGGTCTGGTTGACTGCAACAGGATCCTATAGAGATCAAACAGTTCGCGAGTGTGCATGTTCTTGTCTTCCTTAACTTTCTTTGACACGTAGTCGATAATCGTCACCAGGTCGTCGTCGTCGTCTCTGTCTCTGTCTTTGCCAATCTCGCCATTGTGAGACAGTATACAGTTCGAGCACATGAGGACTTTCTTTGTCGGACGAATGAAACAGAAAGATAATTTGTAATTACTCTTGTACTCGTTGCAGTGACACGTCTTAATGTCCGTTATTCCGAACCGACACAAAAAATTCAGAGGCGTCGACATGAGTTTGTAGAGCTTAACAGCACCGACGAGGTCCGATATTTCGGTTATCGTTCTTTTTTGACCGGTGAGGATGGACTTCTTTGCCAGTTCCTCTACAGAGAGATTATTCAACAACCGTTGTAGCCTCTGCGAGTTTTTACAATTACAGTTTAGCGACGCTACCCACGATATGATGTTTTCGATATTTGTATCCATATTCCCGTCCGTTTGTCGGCTCGTTGGTTGGCCAGATAATCGAAGAAAGGGCAATAAAACAACTCGAAATTTT
>NC_051413.1:15471137-15472507 GCF_015228065.2 Penaeus monodon
ATTGTATTTACACGACACTCTATAAAATTGACACAATAAACTGTTACACATGTAAATCTCATACGACTATATAACTACAATAGATAAAATATCTATAATTTGATAGGTTATAATATACGTTAACGGTAACTATAGCATCGTTCGTGAAAGAAATACCGATACACATGTATGAAAATATAATCCGTTACTGTTTGCCTGTAGATCCATAGCCTCCTTCACCACGCTCTGTCTTCGTCAGTTCTTCAACTTGCTCTATGTCGGGATATATAATTTTTTCACAGATCAGTTGGGCAATACGATCCCCCTTCTTCACTTTATAATCACTCTTGGCATGATTAAACAAGATTACGCCAATATCGCCTCTATAATCTCTATCTATTACACCAGCTCCCACATCAAGATGGTGCTTCCACGACAGACCAGATCTTGGCGCAATCCTACCATAACATCCTTCGGGAAGTTCTATCTGAATGTCTGTCTTTACGAGGGATTTCCCATTAGCCGGAATTGTCAGGTCGTAAGCACTGTATAAATCAAACCCAGCAGCAAGTTTCGAACCTTTTGAGGGTGTGAAAGCGTGCTCAGTCAATTTTTTAAACTTCAGCACATTATTCAATTCTGACATGGTGGAAGAGTCGCACGCACACCTCTGTGTATGTGTGTGTGTTGCTCTTGATGCAACGGCTAGCGAAATGTTCTTTAAAGATCAATTGGCGAATATATATATAGACAGACTTATCGAGGACCATATTCTTGTGGCAACATTTATGAATAAATAAAATGGATAAAATATACACATCTTCAATAATACACAATATACATTATCCTCAATAATATACAGAATACATCATTCTCAATAATATAAAACATATTCAATAACATAAAATCGTGTTAATCCTAATAATTCCGTCTATTGGCATACCGAGTCGTCGTTGCATTTATCTATACGTCTATATGGTTATACATTTACCACAATATATCCCTCCACTCGTATCTCTCTCATTATATACTATAGGGACAGCATGAATAGCATGCCCGGACTATGTTTATCACGTCGCGAATCTCTGGTCTCGCGTCATATCTCTCTGTCTACCTTCTCGAATCCACTTTTAAATGTGAAGTTCTCCGACAAGAGAGAAACGTCATACTTCTTGCAGAAGAGTCTCTTTATGATCTGTTCCAGAGTAAAGGACAATCCATACGTCATGCTCTTCTGTACACACACTTCTGCTTCTAATAGTTCGGGTGGTGACTGAGGATACAGGTGTCTCTCGTTCGAATATATGTTGAAATCGTAGCTCGAATATCTCGTCCCAACGGCCGTCATAAATCCCAGGTCGATCAAGTACGGTTGGCCGCTACGTATGAAT
>NC_051413.1:15472774-15473271 GCF_015228065.2 Penaeus monodon
TAAAGAGACGAGAAGTAAAGTAGGAAAGAAGAGAGGCGAAAATATTAGTAGGAGAGATGTAAAACATGGGAAAAAAAGGAAATGATGGAAAAAGGAGTAAAAGGGAGAGAAAAGGGAAGAGAAGGAGAGGTGAGGGAAAGGGAACTGAACTTAAAAGGATAAGGGGGGAAGGAAGGGGAATGAAAGGAGGGAGATAAGGGGAAGAAGGAGGAGGACAAAAAGAATTTTGTAAAGTAGCAAGGAAAGAAGGAGATAAAGAGACGGGGGGAGGAATAAAGGGAGAAGTGTTGCTTGTGGTGTATATAATATATACACACACACGCACACCTTCTCTCCTCTTATTCTCCCACCCCGTCTCTCTTATCTCCTCTTTCCTCGCTACTTCACACCTCTTTTTGCCCTCCTCCTTTTTCCATTTTTCCCCCTTCCTTTTTCTATTCCCCCCCTGCCCTCCCCTTTACCCTTTTTTTTAAATTTCATTTCCCTTTCCGTCACCC
>NC_051413.1:15473448-15475182 GCF_015228065.2 Penaeus monodon
CCCCCGTCTTCTCCACCCCCTTCTCCTTCCCCTTCCCCTCTTTCCTATCTCTCCTTCTCTTCGTTCCCCCCTTCCTCTCCCTCCCCCCCTCCTCCTGTTCCCCTTCCCTCACTTGCCATCTCTCCTTTTCCCTTTTTTCCCTTTCTCCCCTCTCCTCCTTCCCGCTTTCCCTTCCCCCTCTTCCATCTCTCCTTTCTCTTTTCTCTCCTTCTCCCCCTCCCCTTCTCCTCCCCTTTCCCTTCCCCTCTCTTCCCCATCTCCCCCTCTTTTCTTTTCCCCTTCCTCCCCTTCCTTTTTCCCCCCGTTTTCCCCTTCCCCTCCTTCCCATCTCCCTTCTTTTCTTTCCCCTTTTTCCTCTCCCTCTCCTCTCTCCCGCTTTCCCTTTCCCCTTTTCCCATCTCTCCTTCCCCTCCCTTCCTCATTCAATACGTAGGGGCCCAAACCCGTCTGATCGCCCGGGATTTATGAGGGCCCGTTGGGACGAGATATTCGGCTCGATTTAACATATATTCGAACGAGAGACCTGTTCCCCAGTCCCCACCCGAACTTTTAGAAGCAAAGTGTGTGTACGGAGCTGACGTATGGTTTGCCCTTTTATTGGAACAGATCAAAAAGAGACTCTTCTGAAAGAAGTATGACGTTTCTCTCGTCGGAGAACTTACTTTTAAAAAAGTGGATTCGAGAAGGTAGACGAGAGATATTAGCAGACCAAACGCGAGTGAAAAAACATATCCGGCATCTTTTCCATGCGTCCCTATGGGTATATAATGAGAGAATACGAGGGGAGGGTTTTTTCGGTAAATGTAAAAACCATATAGACTATAGAAAAATGAAACGACGATCGGTTGCAATGCGGAATTATTAGGATTAACACGTTTTTTAGTTTTTGAAATGTTTTTATTTTATTGAGAATGATGTATTCTGTATTTTTGAGGAAATTTTAATTGTTTTTATTGAAGAGGTTAATTTTTATCCTTTTATTTATTCATAAATGTTGCCACAAAAATATGGTTCGATAGTCTGTTATATAAAATTTTCGCCAATTGATCTTTAAAAAAATTTTTCGCTAGCCGGCTCAAGAGCAAACACACAAAACACGAGGGTGCGTGCGACTCTTCCACCATGTCAAAATTTGAAAAATTGCTGAATTTTAAAAAATTGACTGACACGCTTCACCCCCTCAAAAGGTTCAAAAACTTGCTGGGGTTTTTGATTTATACGTGCTTAGCCCCTGAAAATTGGGCTAAGGGGAAATCCCTGAAAAGAAGACTTTCGATAGAACTTCCCGAAGGTGTTAGGGTGGGATTGCCCCAAAGATCGGTTTTTCGGGGAAAGCACCATCTTATGTGGAGCTGGTGTAATAGATAGAGATTTTTAGAGCGATATTGGCTAATCTTTTTAATCATGCAGAGTGATTATAAGTGAAGAAGGGGGATCGTATTGCCCAACTGATCTGTGAAAAAATTATATATCCGACATAGAGCAAGTTGAAGAACTGACGAAGACAGAGCGTGGTGAAGGAGGCTATGGATTCTACGGGAAACAGTAACGGATTATATTTTCATACAGTGTATCGGTATTTCTTTCACGAAAGATGCTATAGTTTTTCCGTTAACGTATATTATAACCTATCAAATTATAGATATTTTATCTATTGTAGTTATATAGTCGTATGAGATTTACATGTGTAACAGTTTATTGTGTCAATTTTATAGAGTGTCGTG
The DNA here is from genome assembly GCF_015228065.2 of Penaeus monodon. Classification (NCBI taxonomy): domain Eukaryota; kingdom Metazoa; phylum Arthropoda; class Malacostraca; order Decapoda; family Penaeidae; genus Penaeus; species Penaeus monodon. The sequence goes on from NC_051413.1 coordinate 15,475,173, forward strand.
TAAATACAAT
>NC_051413.1:15475227-15476255 GCF_015228065.2 Penaeus monodon
AAAATTTCGAGTTGTTTTATTGCCCTTTCTTCGATTATCTGGCCAACCAACGAGCGACAAACGGACGGGAATATGGATACAATATCGAAAACATCATATCGTGGTAGCGTCGCTAAACTGTAATTGTAAAAACTCGCAGAGGCTACAACGGTTGTTGAATAATCTCTCTGTAGAGGAACTGGCAAAGAAGTCCATCCTCACCGGTCAAAAAGAACGAAACCGAATATCGGACCTCGTGGGTGCTGTTAAGCTCTACAAACTCATGTCGACGCCTCTGAAATTTTTTTTTTTCGGTTCGGAAAAACGGACATTAAGACGTTGTCACTGCAAAGAGTACAAGAGTAATTACAAATTATCTTTCTGTTTCATTCGTCCGACAAAGAAAGTCCTCATGTGCTCGAACTGTATACTGTCTCACAATGGCGAGATTGGCAAAGACAGAGACAGAGACGACGACGACGACCTGGTGACGATTATCGACTACGTGTCAAAGAAAGTTAAGGAAGACAAGAACATGCACACTCGCGAACTGTTTGATCTCTATAGGATCCTGTTGCAGTCAACCAGACCCCCCTTTAATGGCTCTTGGCGACGTTGATAATAAAGGATAGATCTACGGCGATTAAAAATACACCACAATGAGAAATGCGTACAAGGAGACGACATCGAATTACGACGACTGTGATTCATCAATTCTTTTGGGATACGTTTTGATCAGCAACCGAATACGTCCATCTATGAGGGGAAGAGAATCTTGTTACTGCTCCGACCTTCTATATATCTTTACTTACGTAAAATTGGAAAAAAATACCGACAGACGGAAGTTCGGAGTAAAGCCAATCAGAATCCATCTTCTGGATGCGGAATTTTTTTTAATCGAATACGATCTGTGTTCACTGGACAACATATTATCTCACGCTGAAAACGATAATCTGAAGCGTATATTTGTACACAGAGATAAAAACCGCAGTAAGATTAATTCTCGCAGCAGTGGCAATATTAACACTATAAGGGATAAAAAGGGAAGA
>NC_051413.1:15476384-15476482 GCF_015228065.2 Penaeus monodon
TTAGGGTTTTGGGTTCCATTTTGCTTTCTATCTATAATAAAGCTGCGATGAGTAGTATTGATCACACTCACAGTAATAAATAAAATAGTAGTAGTTTG
>NC_051413.1:15476593-15476661 GCF_015228065.2 Penaeus monodon
CGATGAAAAACTCCAACCCCACAATACAAGCTACGAGTTAGCAGCTAAAGCTGCTGCTTTGTTTGGTG
>NC_051413.1:15476757-15477149 GCF_015228065.2 Penaeus monodon
TCACAGCAAATTATATGATATCATTTTACCACCCCCTGTTATACGGGAAACAACTGTAGAAGAGTTACGAAAAATAAAAGCGGCAGTATCGTCCGTGTCGACAAAAGACTCCGATGACAATTTACTATCCTTGCGAATATTTAAAGGGTTAACGATGTCATCTATCCATACAGTTGTACGTTACTTCCTCCGCCTTAATAATTCGAAATTCCTTTAACAGATACAGTTTTGTATCAAACATAAGCGAAAACTTTGACTCGATTAGATTTCCCTAAAAAATCTCGCTCTCTTCCGGTTAAAGATTCACGCTATACGAACAATTATAAAGACCATTATAATATAAGAGAAATTACCTTGTCAATATGTGTAACGAAAACGATATGGAAGAAACA
>NC_051413.1:15477419-15477802 GCF_015228065.2 Penaeus monodon
CCTGTTAAAACAAATAAACGAAAACACAACGAACGTAAGAAAATCAGAGAGACGTCAATTTTTAATATGCGACATGTAAATACACAACTAGGGATCCCAATAACTCACGACGAAGAAGTTTTGCGTTTTATTAACATAACTAGTCTAAGCCATCTCCTACAGAAACAAGAAAAGGGTTTATTCTTGGATAATTAATTAATCAGAAAATATTCTTTCTTATATCGGTTGGGTCTCGATGTATTATTTACAGACATTCTTTATTATTCATTATATATGTTACTGTTTAATAAATTTTATGATGACACAATGAAATTTGTTTGTTTGGATAAAAAACTTATCCTACGTACTAATATGCAATAATATTTGTATAACAAGACAAGTGA
>NC_051413.1:15477849-15479035 GCF_015228065.2 Penaeus monodon
CGACGCGTCAATAAAAATTCCACCCGGATGATAACAAGATGCTCCTTTCGTCTTGTTACTCTAACGAAGAGTCATCATCCATCGAAGAAGCTCCTCCTCCGTTACGGAAGTGTTGTCATACTCGACAGGAACTCTTATTAACGTCATGCTGTCAAATTCACAGCATATACAAATTTTTCTTCTTCTGTTGTATTGGATACTCTCTCGTGCGATACGTCAACGTGCTGCAGCACCTCTGGCTTTTCGTCCGAGGCTTCTGCCGCACAATGTTTCTCCTTCGTGAAAGTGTAATCGAGTTGATGAATTGCATGGATCCTGGGTTGATGGATCGCACGGTACCTGAGTGTAGCCATCCAAGCGATACGATCCCGTCCAAGCGTTATTACGATGCTTACACAGTGGAGGATCATGACAGACCTCACATACTGGGGGTCTGTCACAGAAGCCCCATATCGCTATGACTTTATCGTCATCCAAGATTGTTTTGATCTTCAGTCGATGTATGGTCGTAGGAGCTAACTTGATAAATGTGTGGCGGTGTCCGTCCGCCTGCCGGAGGAAAGGAATGCTATTCGTGAACATCCAAATCAGGAGAACGTGTCGAATGAACATTATCGGACTAGCCACCATCGTTAATCCTGACGGATGGTAAAAAAAAAGGCGAGTCGGGATAAGAGGCAATGATCATCCGGTGAGCCTTCTTGGTCTAGATTATGTACGATTACTTCCCGCGGATGCGCTTAGATTGTCATTAATAATATTTATCGTTATAATCGGATAATTAAACAACACAGAGAAATCTCCACACGCTTATATTGACATCTTAATACACGGTAGGATATATTCTGATACAACATAGACGCACCATGATACATGAATAGAAATATAGTATACAGAACGACGTATGAAAAAAAAATATCAACATAGCACACATCTGATACAAAGCACGGTATACACTAAGATACATATTAAGTCATAAGGTTGATACACATCATAGGATATAGCTAAATTATACAACGAATTGTTCAGCCGTGATTTGCAATAGTTTCGGCGAAGGTTGAGAGCCTGGTTATATCAATCGTTTTTTTCCGATGCCATTATTTGTCACGATATTTATTACCACGACCGTATTGCACGCAGTACAGTATTTCGCAGAGAGAATGTACACTATGATACATGTCTAAGG
>NC_051413.1:15479243-15479801 GCF_015228065.2 Penaeus monodon
CGGATGACAGGGATACGTAGGTTTCCCATTTGAACTATTGCGATAAACGTTGATATCGACACGACCAACTGTGAGAGATATCACACTGCTTGCCCGTTACACAACGTCGATGAGTAGTTTACGACTGAAGTGTTGCGAGGCCGTGTCTATTGCGTGAATGTGTATATGGCGAGTTGTAGCAGTAAAAAACTATGAGAGCAACATTTTCCGCTCTCACTCTCGCGCTTCATGTCGTTAGGTTAGGATAATTTTCATACACATCATTATCGATCGTATCCGTTGCCGATGCCCATATCAAACGATGTCAATACCAGTCGTATCCTTGCCGTTGCCCGTACGGATATGAAGAGTGTCATGTAGTGAGAGCGAGAACGGATAGAAGAACGATGGCAGTGACAGAGACGGATAAGAGAGGTCCCTTATTTTGGAGAGGCTCCTCATCTAACATTATATTGGAGAAGAGACACTCAGTCTTGCCGCTGTACCCCTCTTGCGTATAAGAACCGTATCGATGGTAATTGTGATTCTCCCATTGACCGTCACCCGTAGGGTTTACCA
>NC_051413.1:15479901-15480025 GCF_015228065.2 Penaeus monodon
GGAAAAAGAAACGGAAAATCTTTTTCCCCCCAAGGAAAGTTGGGATTTTTTGAAAAAAAAGGGGAAAACCGATTTCTCGGTTTTACGACGAAAAAAACTTTCCCCCAGAGATTCCCTCCCTTTT
>NC_051413.1:15480044-15480990 GCF_015228065.2 Penaeus monodon
CGGCCCACTCCCATGAAAAACGAGGGGGGGTCTTGCCCAGAAAGCTATCGAACGGCGTTTGGTAAAAAACATCAACGGGGACCTTTCGGTAAAAGTGGTTTTAAAAATTATACGGGGGGAAAGGGGACCTATGGAAAAGAAATAGCCGGCCTGGACCCTGTTTGACCCTTCCCCCCCCCGGGAAGGTGCCCCACTTACAAAAAACTCCCATTTTTTCGCCCCCCTATTGTCCCCGAAGCGGCGGGGCAAGCTTTTTACAAAAAGGGGTAAAAAATATTTTCCTTTTTCAGGGACCCAAGATTCTAGGGACGGGTTTAAAGGCATTTTTTTGAAAACCCCCCTTTCGAGGCGCCAAAAATCTCGGGAAAAAAATAAAGCCAGGCAATATCCAGCGATCCCCGGGAAACAGGGGGGCGTAAAGTCAAGAAAAACCTAAACCGAAAATGGCAAAAAAAACAAAAAAACCAAAGGGGGAAAAACGCGCCGGTCTGTTTTTTTTTGGGGGGGGGAAACGGGACGTTTAATTTTTTCACGGCCGTGGGGGGGAAAGGGCCGGTTTTTTTCTTTCCCGGGAAAAACCCCACGTCCCGTAATGGCCGCCTTAGTGCGAGGCCCCGAGATTCTTTTTCCCAAAAGGGGGTTTTCGGGTTACGTTGGATCGGGGGTTTTGAATTTTTATCCCCCCCCATGAGCCCCACATCGCGATTAAGCGTCCCGGGGCCCCACGGGGTGTAGGCAAAGAAAATAATCGGCGGGGGTTTTTTTTTATAAAACGTTTTTTTCGACAAGAGACCGGGGAACAACCTTTTAAATTTGTGAAAAAATTATTGGCCAGGGAAAGCAAAAAAATCTTTTAATTGGGTTTTTTCCCCTTTGATTTAGGCGGGTTCTTTACAAATAAAAAAGGGAAAAACGAATTTTCCTAAAAATTTTTTTCATCGTCCCC
>NC_051413.1:15481136-15481270 GCF_015228065.2 Penaeus monodon
AATCCCTTTTTCCCCCCATTCCTCCAATCCTATCCCAAATAAAAATCACCAAACCATTTTCCCAAAAACCCCCCCAAAACCACCAAATTAAAACATCATCGTTATAAATCGTTTAACCAAAACAAAAAAAAACA
>NC_051413.1:15481299-15482646 GCF_015228065.2 Penaeus monodon
CCCTCAACCCTCACATCCATTTTTTTTGAAAAAAAAAAAAAACAGATTTGGGGGTAATAAAAAAAAGAAATACTGACAAAATTTTAAAAAAAATTTTTTTTTTTATTCCCCTAAAAAAAATTTAAACCCTTTTTTTTAAAAATAAATTTTGATTTCGAAAATTTCATATAAAATATTTTGCAGTGAAAATTAAAAGGAGTCCCCCTTTTTTGGGACATTTTTTTTTTTTTGGTTGGAAAACGTGGGCTCATGAATTCCTTGGTTTGTTTGGATTTGGGTTTTTTTTTTCCCCGAAATAGGTTCCGCCCCGCGTTGGGGCAAACTTTCCTTCTCGATAAAAAGGAAAATTGGGGTTTTGGGGTAAAAAGATGTAGAATCTGGATGTTTTAACATTATCCCCCCGTCCGCTATTATGTCCAACGTGGGTTATTTAGAAGTGGCCCGTCCAAAAAGACGGGTTTTTGGAAAATTTTTCTTTTTTATTTTTAAGCCAAAAATATTTGCAACAGCAAACTTTCATAAGTAAACCCCCCTAACAGACCCATCTGAGTAAATATTAACAAGAAAATATTTTTACTGGAAATAGTCCCCCCCCCCTGGAATTTTTTTGCCGCCCATTTGTTTAAGTTTTCCTTTATTTAAAATTACGTTTTTTGCCCGAAAATTACTCCAGGGAAAAACGTTGGAAATCGCTATAATTTTTTCGCAAATGAGGAAAAAATTCGGGAATTTCCTCCCCGCAAAAATGTTACAACACGCCAACCATTTTCGGGTTTTTATTGTTTTTTTAGAGAAGTTGGTTTTTTTTTTGAAGTTTGCTTTTTTTTTACGGTAACAATTTTTAATCTGTCTGTATTCGCATTAAAAGATTGGAGAAAAAAAAAAAAAATATATCCCACATTTAAACGTTTTTTTTTGAACGATTTAAAAATAATTTTTTATTGGGTTTTGTAATAAAATTTTTTTTTTTTTTCCTTCCTTTAATAGTTATTATGAAATGATAGTTTTTTCCTACTTAAAAAGCATGAAGTAATGCAAAAAAGGTGCCTTGGCCCTATTAATGACGAGCCAACGTTAAAAATAAAAAATAAGGAGAGGACCAGGATTAACAAAAGAAAGGGGGGAAATAATGAAAAGTCCTATGGGCAATGGAAAAACGTTTTGAAAGAGAAAAGGGAACCAAACAGCTAATAAGAATAAACGAAAAGAAGAAAGAAGACTCCCCTAAAAAGCAATCATCCTATCTCAAACAGCGAAAAAGCTAAAAATTTAAAAAAACGTAATCATCCACCTTCAACAGCGAAAAAATTTAAAAAAACTATGAAAGAATGTTTAATCATCACCTCG
>NC_051413.1:15482688-15482919 GCF_015228065.2 Penaeus monodon
TCCCTCCCCCCTCAACAAACGGAAATAACACGGAAAGAAAAAAATAAACGAAACAGGAACCTCTCTAGCTTAATACCTTTTAACCTCTACCAACAAACCACCAAACCACACCCACCCACCCTTTTTAAGTTTCAACCGACAGTGTCCCAAAAGGAAAAGATTAACCACAATTTTTTCCCCGCCCATCAACCTAAAAAAATTAATGATTTGAATTGCTAAATTGAATAAATT
>NC_051413.1:15483004-15483867 GCF_015228065.2 Penaeus monodon
TGTTTGTTCCAACAAGAAATCTCCCTATGGGAAACATTTCGGCCGCCCCTTCCCGCCGGACAACGAAAAAAAAAAACCTCCCCCCAAAAACCATAAAACGTAAACATCCGGGGAGAAAGGACTAAAGGGAAGAAATATTTACTGGGAAGAGATTTTAATCCTTCCCACTAAGTAGTAAGATTCCAAAAGAATAAAGGAAACTGGACGAAAATCGCCAATCGAAAAAACGTGGGGAAATAAGTAAAAAAAAAAAAATAAGTTAAAATAAGCAATAACATGCCTTCATAAATTTTTTTTTTTAAATTTTTCGATAAACAGCCGCAATGGTAAATATGAAAAGAGAAAACAAGAGGGACGCGCTAAAAAAACCATCAATTTGGAAAAAAATAAAATCCCTGAAAGGACCACCAAAAATCCAAATACAATAAAAAAGATTGCCCTCGGAGGAAACGAATGGAAACTAACGAAAAATCCTGTGTAAATATTCTATTCGATTCTGTTTTTTAAGAACCACCCCAGCCTTGCTGAAAATAAGCGCTTTTTCAGTCGAACCTAAACTTTTAAATAGATACGCAGAAGAAGCACAGAAAAGTGGAAGGAATTGGTCGGTTTTGGTGATTATAAGAAAATAAAATTTGCTCTCAACCGATCTGGAAGAAAAATGTCCCCAGTCGATCGATTAGAAATAATTTGGGGAACCGGCTGATGAAAGATTTTTCGCCCAAGTGTTTTTACAGTCTATTTATGGGAATAAAAGCTATGAACCTTTTTTGACAGGGCAGTTTACCGATCTTAAAAAAAAGAACAATGGGCGGTCCATACGCATAATTCGCAAAAAGAATGCGAAAATGACGAAACGACCC
>NC_051413.1:15483931-15484103 GCF_015228065.2 Penaeus monodon
CTTGTCATGATCAAAAAACAAAAAACAAAAAGAAGAATTCATAAACAGGATTGCAAGAAGGCAAACTAAAAATAAAAAACGTCCAAAAAAATAAGCAAAATAAAATAACAAAGTTTTTCCTTCGGGCCGATCCAAATATAAATATAAAAAGATGTGGCACCACACAGAGTTG
>NC_051413.1:15484161-15484566 GCF_015228065.2 Penaeus monodon
TGCCATGTAAAAAACCCTAAAACGCCAATGAAAACTCGATTTCCATTTGGGTTTTAAAAAAATAATTAAAAGAATTTTATCCAATTTATGGGCAATCTTTTTTAATTTTTTTTATTTTCAAAAATAAAAATGTTTTTTTAAATTTTTTTTTCTCGGTCCCCAACATCGCAGATTGGGGGACACCCCTTCCATTAATAATTAGGTGGAATGGTTTTTTTTCCTTTTTGGTCCCAATCGTACGGGCAAATTTCGATTTTCGTCCCAAAGCATGTTTTTTTTTTTTTTTCTTAATCGTTTATACGTTTTTTCCACGACAACAACAATACCCAAAAACACATTTTTTGTTTTTTTCATTAATTTTTTCATATAAATTTTAAAACAATAATATTAGTTTTTAGTTCCAAA
>NC_051413.1:15484746-15485102 GCF_015228065.2 Penaeus monodon
AATATTTACTAAAACTAAATTTTACTGTTTTTTGTCCCGCTAAAAGGTCCCGTTTTAAACTTTTTTTTTTTAATTTGTTTTGCTATTTTATTTTGGTGGTTGGTTTATTATTTTTTAGTTTTTTAAATTTTAAACCTTTTGGGCTAATTTTGTTTTTCTTTGTTTTTATTTTTTTTCCTTTGGCTTTTTTTTGTTTAGGCGCGCTCCAATTTGTTGTTGGGTGGAAAACCTTGTTTATTTTTTTTCCCTTTCTTAAAAAACGGGTTTTTTTTTTAGAGGCCCTTCCGGGTTTTTTTTTTCCCCATCCGTTCGAGTTAAAACCATCTTTCTCAAATTTCATTTTGTCTAAAGTTCCA
>NC_051413.1:15485196-15486191 GCF_015228065.2 Penaeus monodon
CGGATTTTACAAATTCCCCGAGATTTTTTTTTCCCGAGAAAAAAATGCCGTTAATTTTTTGGTTAAATTATCGGCCAAAAAGCCAAAAAGTTTAATTTAAAAAAGGTAATTTTAAATTAGATTTTTCAAAAAACACAAAAAAACACTCTAAAAAATTTTTTTTATTTAATTTGCCCCTTTTCCCCCCCGGAAAAAAAAACTAAAATTTCACCCACAACGGGTTTGGGAACGTTTTTTTTTTTCGACCCCGGAATTTGCAATTGGAAATTATGCAAATTTAACTTGACTTATCTTTTGATTTTATTTACTCCGGAATCGTGGGAGCGTTTTTAGGGCCGGTTTCGTTGGTGGGTTTGGTGCCCGGGGTGTTTGGGGGTGGGGGTGGTGGCCCTCGGGTCCGTGTGGGCTTGGGTTTTTGCGGTGGGTTTTGGTGCGGTGGGGGTTCCCCCTAAGTAGGGGTTGGGTTCGCGGTTTTTGGGAATGGGGGATTGGTCATTTTGATAAATGTGAACAGATTGGCTTTTTTTAAAATTATGGAAAAAATTTTTTAAATTTACTATGAAAATTCCCAATGGCTAGTTTTTTTTTTGCCAAGGTTGGGTTGGGGGGAAATGGGAATTTTTTTCAATTTCAGATATTTTTTAAATTTTTTTCAAAGTTTGGGGAGAAAAACAAAACCAAAATTTTTGGAGGGTTTTTAAAATAAGGGCAACAAGGCCCCGTGATTTTGGGGCCATAAATTTTTTAAAGAAAGCTAATTACTGTTTAAGGGGGGAAACACCCGTGGCGAGCTTTTTTAAGAATTGGGGAAATTATGGTGCCAAATTTTTAATTAACTTTGGAACTTTTTTTTTTTAAAAACTTTTAAACCAAATTCCAATTCCTTGGATTTTTTTTTTTTAAAAAATTTTGGGAAAAATTTTTTTTTTTTTTTAAAAAACCAAAAATTTTTAAAAGTTAAAAAACCCCCCCCAATTTTTATTTTTAAAAAAAAT
>NC_051413.1:15486235-15487200 GCF_015228065.2 Penaeus monodon
GGGTTCCAAAAAGCCCAACTTCCCTTAAATTCCGATTACCACCAGGGGAGTTATGTTGGGATGCAAATTCAAAAGGAGGGACTAGAAAAAACAAAACATTCTCCGGGTTGGGGTGGGCCCAAAGGGAGGGGACGGGCACCAAAAAAGTTCTTCCGCCACAAAAATTAAGCAAAGGAAGGGCAGGATTTTGTTTTTCAAGTGGGTGAGTCCTCAAAAATTAAAAATTCCCCATATGGGACCTATAATACGCTCGATATATTTTTTTTCGTTGATTATCGTTTTGTCAGGAGATTATTTTTTTACGAGGTATGTTTTTATTGTTTAACTAAATAATCTGAGTAGAAGAATATATTTTATTCCGTATAAAAATACTCTGTTTTTTCCTTTTTTTTTAGGGTTTTAGGTGGACACTTGTTTTTTTAACCTGGTTTTTCATTTGTGGAGTTGGTTATTCTAGAAAAACAGTGGGGAGAAAGGAAAAAACGGGGACATGCCCTTTTTGGAAAAAAAAAGAAAAACACGGCTAAATTGGGAGTTCCCCAACGCTTTGTTCCGATTACGTTTAAGGAATGGTTAAAAAAAGGTGGGGACAAAAAATTTTTATAATAAGATGGGGTTTTCCTCTTGATAATTCGAATTCAGTGGATATATACGATTACGATAGAAACGGTAAAAAGGTGGACAAATTCATAATAAAAGAGGGGGTTCCTCTTGAAAATTAAACCCAGTAGATATGTTTAGAATGCATTATATTAGAAAAAAGGTAAAAGGTGACGAAATTCATAATAAAAAATGGGGGTCCTATCGAGTTTGGACTCAATCGTGTTGGTTTCATAATATATAAACTGTTGACGACAATAAAATATCACGTATAAATCTATAATAAAAGAAAAATATTTGTGTTTCGTATTCTTTTTTCAATCATCCTAATGTGTAACATTACTAGATCTAGCCACATGCGAGTA
>NC_051413.1:15487379-15490624 GCF_015228065.2 Penaeus monodon
ATCATGGGCAGAGGGGTGGGACACAAAACACCAAACTCTATTTATTTGTTATTCGTAAAGTTTATACTCTTTTCTTATGGTCCACTGTATATGTTTGGTATGGGACGACACATATTTTTTTAATTAAACGGCGTGGCATTAACAGGGGTCGCATAAAAACGACGCGGTCAATCTAAAAAGGTGTTTTTTACGGAGGAGAATTGGTCCAGTCGCTTGGGCTGACGGTGTTTTACGCCACAAAAAAAATGTTTAGCGAAGTAATATGAAAAAGACAGTGATGCGTTTTGCTTTTCTCACACTATCGATCCCCTATGCTCTTTTCCACCCGCACCACCGGGTCTAACTGTTGGAAATCGGAGCACGGAAAAACCCCTCTTTCAATTTACAGTTCGCAGGGGTCCACAAGAGAAAAAACCTCAAACCCTCTGGGATTTTCGTTCAGCACGAGGACCGCTGAGGACCACGACCAAGGCCGGCGAAGAAATTTAGGTATGCGGACCGGCGATTACTGCCCGAGCCCCAGTATGGCTTCCGATTGCCGTGGTAAAAAAAATTTACGTGGCTGCAACTCATGCCACGCTCCTACCGATAGCATCGGCAATTAGCGGACGTAACGGCGGCCATCGAACGACAGTAGCGGACACAGGACCGCGGATCGAGAATTGCAACAGACTCTTTGTTTTTCCGACGATATTTCGATTCGCGCCTCTCTCTACAAAAAAAAACCCGGACTTGGCCCGTTTCAACCACGGAGGGACAACTGTACCAAATCCCCATACCGTTTCGACGGTAGAAAGCAAACTGTTCCGAAATTTGCATGAATCCAGAAGCTTCGATTTGATAGACGGTCCCTTTCATTTTCGGGAGATCGATTTTTAACCCTGGCGGCGGTCGGTCTTTACTGTTGGAGTGGGAAACCCCGCCCCTCGGGCTCTAGGATCGGGAATCGGGTTGCCCCCTGAGCGGCAAGCACCGAACACAAAAGACCCGAACTGCTCTGTAGTGATACCACTTCGGTTTCTGGTCCCTCAAAGACGGGACGGACGAAATTGGACCTTGCCGGACCGCAATAACCCTTTTTTCTGTTTCGGGAGGGCGTATCGGGCAACGGAGAGAGAAGAGCGGTGGTCTGTACGACCCCTACGTGCACGAGCCCGCCCTCGGAAACAACTAGGAGGCGATCCTGCCGAAATCTTTTAACCTATCCACTCATCTCGTCGATTCGGTGGTCGGGACACACCGTCAAAATCGCATTCCGATCTTGTATCTACGGCGTACTTTTCCGAGATGACCAAACGCCTCCTCCTCCGCCGATTTTCTTAGCAATGGCGAACGGAACAGAGGAAATTTCTACAGGAAAAAACATTTTCATCGGTTGCGATTGTTCGTCGGGGACCGCTCTAGAACGTATTCGGTAATAAAAACCGCTAACGGTGAAAACAGTCGTCCCAATTTTTTTATTTTTTTTGGACTCGGTGCGTGTAATACAAAACCCCTGCGTCATGACAGAGAACGGCGGACGGCTTTGTCCGCTTTCGACGAATCGGGACAACACGTGTCACCGCTATGGCACAGGGAGAGGATCAAGCCTATCACGTCATTCACGGAGAACAAAGAAACTCCTCTCGTAGGAAACGTTGACGCCGGCGGCTGGAATAGTGCCCGCCGTCTCGGTAGCGCTACGCAACGAGGGGGGAGTCGATCATCCCGTAAAAACTCAGCATCGGAACCCCGAAGAGGCAAGTCCCGCGAAAACCCCCACCGAGTCGCTGGCCGTTCAGATAAACCAGACTGGGCCTCTCCCGTGATACCGGCCACCCAATAAACGATTCTTCAAAACAAGACGAGGAACGTCATGTACGTTTCCCATCCAATCCATAACGATGTGCGGAAGTCGAACCGAAGAAACGCGGTTTAGGATTTCCGAACTGTACGGCAACCGACGCCGGTTTGCACCCCTCCCGTTTCCATCGGTGCTCTGAAAAAAAACTCTTCACCGATACCGTTTAACGTGGCGCCGTATTTTTGTAGAACCCCATTCCCAAATATACTGGCAGGCGCCTCTACCCGAAAAAACCGTACGAACACGAGCTTTTTAGTTTCTCGAAGGATTGCGGAAACAGTAAGATTGGTGTCGGGAAATGTTTTTGGGCGGATCGGAGATGCTCTTCTCGCTACTCTTGGCCGACAACGCCAGGGCCCAAGATTCCACAAATCTCAAAACCCCGCTCGTAGCTCACTCGGCGGGATACAAAAGACTGCAGAGGATGAGAAGGTTTCTACGATAAGGTCCTTTCCGAACAGAAAGACTCTCGACATTCGAACTCTATCAGAAGAATGTCCACACCTGCGACGGCGGTCGACCGTTTTTCTCGTCGTGGGATCTAAAATTCCCGCGAGGGAGAGGTGCGAAACTTCAGCGGTTATAGAAAACATAGACGACCACTTTTTTTATAAGAGGAAGGTCTATTGCTCAGATCCTATCGGGCTTATGCCGGTTTGGGCATTGAACGCATCGTCAAGAGCAGGAGTGGATTTTCTCCGAGCTCTACTACGGTAAACAGCAGCACAGAGCACAACAACAACAGTACAGCGGAGAATTACACCAACAACGCAGGATCGGCGTTCCGGGCCCCTTCCCGGCCCCGGGGGGAACCCCCAAACCACGGGAATTTAAAAACGGAAATTTTTGGGAACCACCTCCTTTTTTCCATTTGGGGGGTTTGGGCCCAAAGGGGTTTTAAAAAAAACCCCCCAAAAAAAGGAAGGGGACCCCCCGTTTTAAAGGAAAATTCGAAAAACCCCTTCAAAAAAGGGTTTTGGGCCCCCGAAGTGAACCCCCTTTTCTTGGGGGGAAAAAAGAAAAAGGCGACCCCTTTTTTCTTTTTTTGGCTTGCGGGAAATTTTAAAAGGGCCCGGGAAAAATTTAAAAAAAGGCTCGCTCGTGGCGGGGGCAAAGGACCGGGAAAAAAAAATCTACGAAAAAGGTCCTCCGGAAACGAAAAGACCCTTCGAATTCGGATTTAAAAAATTTCCCCAAAGAACCACGTGCCCGGCGGGCCCAAAAAAAAATTTCCGCCAGTTTTAAAGGGGGAAGGGTGGGGGGAAATTCCCCGGGCCCTGGATTGAAAAAAAAAAAAAAAGGTGGGAAAACCCGTTTAAAAAAAAGGCCCTTTTTTTCCTAAAAACCCCCGGCAGCGGTTTGGGCAGGCCCCAAAAAAAAAACAAGGCCAAGGGGGGGCCCC
>NC_051413.1:15490681-15491657 GCF_015228065.2 Penaeus monodon
TTTCCGGTGGAAAAATAAAAATCCCCTTTTTTTTTCCCTAATCCACCTTTTTTCTTCCCGGGAAAAAAACCTTTTCCTTTATCCCCCTTTTTCTTGAAAAAAAAAACCCCCTTTTACAAAAACCCCCCCCCAAAAAAACCCCTTGGGGTTTACCAATCGGGGGGGGAAACCGTTCCCGGGGTACCTTGGTTTTCGACCCTTTAAAAAAAAATTGGGGTGGGGTAAAAAATTTTAAGTTTAATTAAACGGAATGGGGAAAACAAATTTTTTTTTTGAATCCGGTTTCCCCCCCCAATTTGGGCCCCTTTTTTAAAAAAAAAAAGGGGGGCCCCAAAAGGGGGAAACCAGTCTTTGTTTTTGGAAATTTTTAAAAAACCCCTTTTGCCCCGCCTTTTTAACCCTTTTTGTGTTGAAAAGGGGGTTTTGGGGGAAAAATTTTGGGGTTCCCGAAAAATTTAATAAAGGCCGGGGTTTTAAAAATTTTTTTAAAATTTAGCTTTTGAAAAATTTTTGTAATAAAACCCCCCTTTTTCCCCCAAATTTCCCCAAAAATTTTTTGAATTTTTAAAAATTTCTTTTAAAAGGTTTAAATTTTTTAAAAAACTAAAAATTAAATTTTTAAAAAATTTTTTGGGAAAAAATAAAAATTGAAATTTTTTTATTTATTTTTTGTTAAAACCTTAAAATTTAAAAAATTCCTTAGTTTAAAAAAATTTAAATTTATTTAATTACAATTTAAAAATTAAAAAATTAAATCAAAAAATTAAAATTCCCTTTAAATGGGGTTTAAAAATTTTAATCTTTAATAACTTCCCAAATTAAATTTTAAAGGGAAAAATAAATTTTTATCATAAAAAAAAATATTTTTAAATTATTCTTGGGGGCCCATAATTTTACAAAAAAATAAAAGGGCAAATTAAAAATAAATCCAATTTTTTAAAAACCAATTGGGGTTTTTTTTATTATTAAAGGGAAA
>NC_051413.1:15491742-15492305 GCF_015228065.2 Penaeus monodon
AACGTTTTTAAATTAAATTTTTTTCCCAAAAAAATAAAAAATAATATTTAACCCCTTTTTTTTTTTTTACGTTTTTTTTATTTTTAAATTTCCAAATTATATTTTTAAAATATTTTCCCAATTTTTTAATAAAATTTTTGTAAATTTTAATTTTTTATTTTATGTTTTAATAATTTTTTTAAAATTTCCTTTTGGTTTTTTTTTTTGTTTTAAAAAGGTTTTTCTTCCCTTTTTGGGTTTTTTGGGGGTTTTTTTGTTTGGGTTTCATTTTTTTGGTTAAATGTTTGGTTTTGTTTTTATTTTTGGGGGTTTGGGTTTTGGGTTGGGTTTTTTTTTTTTTTTTTTTGGGGGTTTGCTTTAATTTGGTTTTTTTCCCCTTATTTTTTCTAATTCTCCCTTTTTTTTTTGGGGCCCCCCCTTTTGCCTGTTTCTCGGTTTCCTTTCTTTTTTTTTTTCCTTTTTTTTTTTTTTCCTTTGAATTTTTTCGTTGGGTTTTAAAATTAAATAAAAAAAGAGGAATGGTAGTTGGGTTTAGAATTTTAAGGACGTTTTAAAAAATAAAA
>NC_051413.1:15492368-15492772 GCF_015228065.2 Penaeus monodon
AAAAAGGAGTTGATTTTCAAAAAGGTATTTGGGGGGAAAAAGGGGGGAAAAGGGGAAAAGGGAAAAAAAAAGGTAATAAAAATTGAAAAAGGAAAGAAAATTTGGGCTAAAAATTTAATGGGTAAAAAGGGGAGAATGGGGGGTAAATGGAGGAATTAAAAAAAAAAAAAGGGGTTTAAAGGGGGAAAAAGGGGGAGGAAAGGGGGAAAAAAAGGGAAATTGGAAATCAAAAAAGGGGGGAAAAAAACTTTAAAAATTTGTTCAAATTTCCCAAATGTGGGGGGGGTTTGGGTTTTCCCCAAAAGGGGGGTTTTTTTTGACGGGTTTTGGGGCCAAAAAACGTAACCCTGGGGGCTTTAAAACCGGGGGGTTTTTTTTGGATGGGTTTTTCCCTTTTTTTTTTT
>NC_051413.1:15492795-15493495 GCF_015228065.2 Penaeus monodon
TTTTTGTTTGGGGGGGGGTTTGTTTGGTGGAATGTTTTTTGAAAGCTGGGTTTTCCCCTTAACTTTTGATTTTGCTGTTTTTTTTTGGTTTTTGGAAAAGGGGCCCCGGGGGGGGGGCCCCCCCCTGGGGGGGGGGGGGGCCCGGGGCCCCTTTTGGGGTAAAGTTTTGGGGTGGGGTTTGGGTGCCCCATTTGGGGGGGGAAAAGGGTGGGCCCATTTCTGGGGGCAAAGGTTTTTGGTTTTTTTTTAAGTTTTGGGGGGGGGAAAAATCGGGGGAAAAAAAATTTCCCCCCGGGGGTTTTTTTTTCTTTTTGGGAAAAAAGGGGGAAAATTTTTTGGGGTTTTTGGGGGGGGGGTTTTTGGGGGGTTTTTTCCCCCCCTTCCCGAAATTAAAAGGGGTTTTTTGTTTGGTTTTTTAGTTTTTTTGGGGTTTTCCCTGGGGAATCATTTTGGGTTTGGAAAATTTTTTTTTTTTGGAAATTAAAAACCCCAAAGGGGTTTTTTTTTATCCGTTCCCGAAAATTTTTTTTGGGAAAAACCCCCTTTTGTTGTTTTTTTTTTTAAAATTTTCTTTTTATCCCGAAAAATTTTTTTGTTTCCCCGAAAATTTTTTTTCTTTCCCCCGGGGGGGTTTTTCCCCGGTTTTAACCCAAAACATTTTTTTTTATTTTTTTAATGTTTGGGGGGAAAAAAAATCCCC
>NC_051413.1:15493539-15493873 GCF_015228065.2 Penaeus monodon
CAAAAAAAACCCCGGGGAAAAAAATTTTTGTTTGTTTTTAAAATTTCTTTTTTTTTTGAAAGGGTTTTTTTTGTCCGGTTTTTCCCTCTTTTTTAAACCCCCTTTTTAAAAATTTTTTTTAAATGGCCCCCTTTTAAAAGTTTTTTTCGTTTTTAAAAGTTTATTTTTCGGTTTTAAAAACCGTGGGGGTTTTTTTTTTTTAAGTTTTTTCCATCTAAAAGGAAACCAAATTTTTCCCCTTTTTTTTTTTTCCTTCCCTTAAACAAAAAATTTTTTGGAAACCCCTTTAAAAACTTTCCCCCAAAAATTCCCCAAAAAAAATTCGCCCCAAAAA
>NC_051413.1:15493898-15494162 GCF_015228065.2 Penaeus monodon
CCTTCCCCTTTTTTGGGAAAAAAATTAAAAAGGAAATCCCCCCCGGTTTTCAGTTTTTTTGGGGAAAAAAATTTTTGGCCCCTTTTTTTTTTGATAGAAAATCCTGGGGCCCAAATTTGGGGGGGTTGGTTTTTTTTTGGAAAAGGGGGACCTTTTTTTTGAGGGGTTTTTTTCCCCCTTTCCCCGAAAAAAAAAAAAAATTTTAAAGGGGGTCCCCCTTTCCCCAAAAAAAATTTGCCCCCCCCCCCTTTTTGGTCCCTTTAC
>NC_051413.1:15494191-15494447 GCF_015228065.2 Penaeus monodon
TTTTTTTTTTCCCAAATTTTTTTTTAAAAACTTTTTTTATAAAAAAAAGGGGGCCCCCTTTTTTTAAAAAACCCCCCGGGGGGTGCCTTTAAAAAAAATGGGTTTTAAAAATTTAAAAGGGGTTTTGGGGGGTTTTATTTTCCCCCCTTCAAAAAAAAAAAAGGGGGGAAAAAGAAAATTTTTTAAAAAATTTAAAAAGGAAAAGGACCCGGGTTTAAAAATTTTTCTAAAAAGAAAAACCCAATTCAAAATGTTT
>NC_051413.1:15494546-15495261 GCF_015228065.2 Penaeus monodon
TTTGGGGGAAATAAAAAAAGGGGGGGGGAAATTCCAAAGGGGGAAGGGGGTTGGGGAAAAAAAAACCTGGGCGGGGGGGGACCAAAACGTTTTTGAAAAAATAAATTTTTGGGGGTTTTTTCAAAATTTTAAACCCCCCAAATTTTCTTAAAACCGGGAAAAACTAAAGCGGGAAAAAATTCCAAAAAAATGGGGAAAAAATTTAGGGGGAAAAAATTTCGGTGGGGGGGGGAACCCCCCGGGGGTTTAAACCTTTGGGGAAAGGAGGCAAAAAAAAAACGGATAATTTCCCCCCCAGGGCAGGGTTGTTTAAAAAGGCCCAAAAACACCCAAAATTAAGGGGCCCCAAAAGGAGACCAAAAAAAAAAAGGAAATTTTTAAACCCCCAAAAAAATTAAAAAAAATTTTGGGGGAAAAAACAAAAAAAATCCCCGAAAAGGCCCCCAAAAACGTTTAAAAAAAATCCGGGCCAAAACAAAAAAACCCAAAAATTTCCCCCCTTTTAAACGAAATTTTTTCCGGAAAATTTTTTTTTTTTTTGGGCCAAAAAATTTTGGGGGGAAAAAAAGGGTTGGAAACAATTTCTTTTAAAAAGGGTTTTTTTTGTTTTTTCAAAAAAATTTTTTCAAAAAAGGAGTAAAAAACCTTTTTCCCCCATTTTTTTTTTTTTGGAACGGGAAGGAAAAAACACGAAAACAAAAAAAGGGGGTTGGGG
>NC_051413.1:15495299-15495493 GCF_015228065.2 Penaeus monodon
CCATTATTTCCACCCAAAACGTTAGGGGCCCCTTTTTTTTTCCCCCCCCCAAAGGGGAAAAATTCGAAAAAATCCACCAAAATTCCAAAAACTTTTTTTTTCTAAACCATTCGGGGGGGAAAAATTTTTTGAATTTAAGGGGAATTTAGGCCAAAAAAATTCTTTTTTTAAAAAAAGAAAATTCCCCCCCAATT
>NC_051413.1:15495649-15495817 GCF_015228065.2 Penaeus monodon
TTTTTTAAAACCCAAATTGGGGGGAAAGGGGATTTTTAAAATTCAGGGGAAGGGGGAAAAAATACAAAAAAAAACCAAGAAAAATTAAATTACAAAAAAAGGAAAAAGGGGGGATGAAGGAATGAAGAATTTTTTTTAAAAAATAAAAACCCCATAAAAAGGAGGGGG
>NC_051413.1:15495855-15495964 GCF_015228065.2 Penaeus monodon
GGTTTTTAGAAAAGGGGGGCAAAAAGGGGTACGAAACCCCAAAAAAAAACTTTCCCTTTTAAATATTTTCCCAAAAATTTTTAAAAATTAAAAATTTTTCTGGTGAAGG
>NC_051413.1:15496251-15496564 GCF_015228065.2 Penaeus monodon
TGAATACTATACGCGTATTAGGGACAGATTGAGCGAAAGGATGAAGATTGCGGAGGATGGTGCACACATACAAAATATCAACCTTAAGAGAGTACTAACATTACAAGAAGGAAGTATGAGAGATGAGGATGAAGAACTATTAAGCACAATAATCTCTTTTATAAAGGAGGAAAAAGAATCCATACTATCATCAACACATCCTAAAGAAAAACGGAAGTTACAGGAAGAAGCGAAGCAGAAGGATGACGAATCCACGAAAAGAAAATCGCTTGATATACTATTAGGCAAAATATTTGATACTATAGATTCTGGT
>NC_051413.1:15496789-15498613 GCF_015228065.2 Penaeus monodon
CTTATGGCCTTTGCAGATAGACTGGCAAGGAAGATTCATCGTTTAGGGCTGTTAAATCTGGTACCGCCTCTCACAACCAAAATTGAAAAAGTTTGAAAAGATAAGAGATTTTCCTATGCTGGAGTGGGAGTTATCCTCACGCGAATCACGAAAAATCCCATCAGCATAAAAAAAAAAAGCGTAGAAACAAGAAAAATAAAAGAAAAACTCGGAGGAGTAAGATTGTATCATTTTCACTGTTACGAGAAGTAGAACATTTGGGAGGAAATACCAATAACCTAAAGATGCTGTTCAAAGACATACATAACATGGCGAACGAAGACGAACTAATCGAGTTTAACTCTTGTTATGACAATACAACATACCATAGAAGGCATAATATTTAAAACGCTGTATAACCGTAATCCTGTCGAGGAGTCGTGGGATACCAGGGTTTGTAGGAGAGAGAAACGACTAAGGTTGTATATGGAAGCGAGCTTTTCTAGTCGCGTTACCCTAAGATGTATAAGATCGTACTAGAGAAAGAAAGAGATATCTCGAAATATATTAAAGATATACAATATTCAGTTATCGGGACGGCAGAACAACTGTTGACGGTCGATATCAAGAACGGACGTTAGAACTATTGTTCGACCATCTGTCGATCATGAACAATTTACTAGAATTTCATCCGCGTTAAAGATTGGATGTGTGAGTTTCAAAATTATGCGAACGGCCAGTATTGGCTTCGATGTATTCTGCAACCAGCGGCACTCTCGAGAAAAAAAAGAAAAGTCCTACGGGAGAATCTGTTGCCCTATTTACACCCATCGCTAAACAATGAGGGTGATGAAAATAAGAAACAAAAGATTTTTGCTCCGATAAAGTCATTCTCGGCAGCAATAAAGGAGTCGCTAATAAAGGCAGGATTATACAACGACTATCACGCATGAATAGTAATTCCTCTTCTTCGATCAACTACCCACGGGGTGAAGGTGTATTGTCTATCGCTTCCTCGTCGGACAGATACGATAACCATTACTATCGTTGGAAAGAGTATAGGGGGAATCGCTACATCAATTCAGACACATCATTAGACCTTTTAAAACGCGTCACGCTGAAGAGAAACCCGGTCTACGGAGGAGAATGTTCAATTCGTGGATGAGGATTCGATCTAAGGATTCGTGGACATATTTCTCGATGCAAAGCACTGGCTAGAGATTCTGAAGAACAGGGGGATGTTTGATCTGGTAGCCGTGGGGAAACTCACAACAAGCGTCACGCGCCGACAAAAAGACGAATAGCAGCAGAAACGTCACGATGTGAACAATAGCCAAACTCCATCAACATTAAAGTTATGTTTAGTCTCTACGACGAATACGGAGAACAATTAAGTCATATTCTGACGAAAATGATACAGGAACATGAATAAAACTCTGGGCGTCGAAGGGTTTAAACGGGCAATACGAGCGCAGGCCCCGTCAAAGATTAGGAATTGTGATCTGCGATGGCGACGATGATGTTCCAAGACTTTTAATCGATGCTAATCATTGTTACAGTAAGTGCGATTCGAAGATATCGCCTTACGATTCGATACGTTTTCGCAATGTTTACACCAAGATTACAGTGCAGGGGTAAGAAAAAGAATCGATGCGAAGTCCCCCAAAAAGGAGGATAAGAATTTTGATATAATCTTCAGAGCCATCAATCGAATTGTGATGATATGTCGCGGAGAATAAATGAAAGTTCACAAGGTTTGGTTTCAACTGACGTAAGGAAAGCAAGTCTAGCATCCCGTATACGTTGAGGGAAAGGTACAAATAGTAAACGAAAGGCAGATTCGTT
>NC_051413.1:15498667-15498899 GCF_015228065.2 Penaeus monodon
CGGAGAAGAATACAAGAAAGGAAAATGAAATAAGGGTAGCCAGGGATAAATAAAAAGAATAACAATTAGGGTTTTGTTTTCTTTCCATCCTCTTCGTTTGGACTGAAACTGGTTAATATAATATATATTACTATAAAGAAAAGAGAAGAAAGATGTATCAGACGAAAGGGAGAATCACGCAGCCAGATGCCAATAAATAAAATAAAGAAGTGAAGAATATGCGGTATTCTTC
>NC_051413.1:15498965-15502234 GCF_015228065.2 Penaeus monodon
AAGTTCGTATATTATCCTATTCTGCACTAGCGAATTCGATATTCGATTCGCAAAAATCGAAGGGACGAAAACTAAGCGATTTAGACATTAGAAAATCGCAAACGAAGATGCAAAACTAAGCGAGTTCACATCGATTTTGCAAATCGAGGTTCAAACTACACACGTTAAATAAATCAAGATTTGCAATTTGAAGACAATTCCAATTCGCCAAAATCGGAGTTCTTTAACAAAACAAGTTCTACACTCGAATTTCGAAACTTTAAGGACGAACTAAAGCGAGTTTAGACATTCGAATTTCGAATAGTCTAAGACGCAAATAAGCGAGTTAGACATTCGAATTTCGAAAATCGAAGACGCAACTAAGCGAGTTAGACATTCGAATTTCGCAAATCGAAGTTGCAAACTAAGCGAGTTCGACATTCGATTTTCGCAAATCGAGGTTTAAACTACACACGTTAGATAATCGAGATTTGAAATTTGAAGACTACACAAAGTAAATTCTACATTCGGATTTGATATATCGCATTTCAAACTGTATCAACAATTCCAATTTCGCAAATAAGAGTTTTAACAAAACGACATCGACATTCGAATTTCGCAAATCGAAGTTTGAACAAAGCGAGTTCGAAACTCGAATTTCGCAAATCGAAGGTCTAACTATTCGACTTAAACATTTAAGTTTCGAAAATAGAAAATGCAACTAAGCGAGTTAGACATTCGAATTTCGTAAATCGAAGATCTAACTATTTGATTTCGACACTCGAATTTCGCAAATCGAAGGTTTAACTATTTGACTTAGACATTTGAGTTTTGAAAATAGAAAATGCAACTAAGCGAGTTCGACATTCGAATTCGTAAACGAAGATGCAACCTATACGAGTTAGACATTTGAATTCAAAAAGAAAAATGCAACTAAGCGAGTTAGACATTCGAATTTCGAAAATTAAAGGTCTAAATATTTGAGTCCGACATTCGAATTTCGCAAATCGAAGGTTTAACTATACGAGTTAACATTGAATTTCGAAAATCAAAGGTCTAACTATTTGAGTTCGACATTCGAATTTCGTAAATCGAAGTTTGAACAAAGCGAGTTCGACACTCGAATTTCGCAAATCGAAGGTCTAACTATTTGACTTAGACATTTGAGTTTTCGAAAATAGAAAATGCGACTAAGCGAGTTAGACATTCGAATTTCGTAAATCGAAGATGCAAACTAGAAGAGTAGACATTTCGAATTGCGAAAATCAAAGGTCTAAATATTTGAGTTCGACATTCGAATTTCGCAAACTGAAGGTTTGAAACAAAGGAGTTCAACACTCGAATTCGCAAATTCAAAGGTCTAAAATTGGACTTAGACCATTGAGTTTCGAAATAAGAAAATGCGACTAAGCGAGTTAGACATTCGAATTTCGTAAATCGAAGATGCAACTATACGAGTTAGACATTTGAATTTCGAAAATAGAAAATGTAACTATACGAGTTAGACATTTGAATTTCGGGAAAATAGAAAAGCAACTAAGCAAGGTAGAAATTCGACATTTCGAAAATTAAAGGTCTAAACTATTGAGTTCGACATCTCGAATTTCGCCAAAATCGAAGTTTGAACCAAAGCGAGGTAGACCATTCGAATTTCGTAAATCGAAGATGCAACTATACGAGTTAGACATTTGAATTTCGAAAATAGAAAAATGCAACTAAGCAAGTTAGACATTCGGAATTTCGAAAATTAAAGGTCTAAATATTTGAGTCCGACATTCGAATTTCGCAAATAGAAAATGTAACTAAGCAAGTTAGACATTCGAATTTGAAATCAAAGGTCTAATATTTGAGTTCGGACCATCTCGAATTTCGCAAATCGAAGTTTGAACAAAGCGAGAGTTAGACATTCGAATTTCGTAAATCAAAGATGCAACTATACGAGTTAGACATTTGAATTTCGAAAATAGAAAATACAACTAAGCGAGTTAGAACATTCGAATTTCGCAAATTAAAGGTTAACTATTTGAGTTCGGACATTCGAAATTTCGCCAAATCGAAGTTTGAACAAAGCGAGTACGACATTCGAATTTCGCAAATCGAAGATGCAACTATACGAGTTAGACATTTGAAATTCGAAAATAGGAAAATACAAACTAAGCGAGTTTAGACATCGAATTCGTAAATCGAAGATGCAAACTATCTAGTTAGTACATTTGAATGTTCGAAAATAGAAAATGCAACTAAGCAAGTTGATATCGAATTTCGAAAATTAAAGGTCTAACTATTTGAGTTCGACATTCGAATTTCGGCAATCGCACAAGTTTGAACACAGCGAGTTAGACATTCGAATTTCGTAAATACGAAGATGCAACTATACGAGTTAGACATTGGAGTTCGAAAAATAGAAAATGCAACTAAGCAAGTGAGACATTCGAATTTCGAAAATTAAAGGTCTAACTATTGCGAGTTCGACAATTCGGAATTTCAGCAAATCGAAGATGCAAAAACTAAGCGAGTTCGACATTCGAATTCGTAATCAAAGATGTAACTATACGAGTTAAGACATTCGAATTTCGTAAAATCAAAGATGCAAAAAAACTATACGAGCGAGACATTTGAATGTTCGAAATAGAAAATGTAACTAAGCAAGTTAGACATTCGAATTTCGAAAATTAAAGGTCTAACTATTTGAGTTCGACATTCGAATTTCGCAAATCGATGGTTTAACTATTTGACTTAGACATTTGAGTTTTGAAAATAGAAAATGCAACTAAGCGAGTTCGACATTCGAATTTCGCAAATCGAAGATGCAACTAAGCGAGTTCGACATTCGAATTTCAAAAATCGAAGATGAACTAAGTGAGTTCGACATTCGAATTTCGCAAATCGAAGATGCAACTAAGTGAGTTCGACATTCGAATTTCGCAAATCGAAGATGCAACTAAGCGAGTTCAACACTCGAATTTCGAAAAACGAAGTTCAAACTACACATGTTAGATAATCGAGATTTGCAATTCGATGATCATACAAAGTAGATTCTAATTCGAATTTCGTATATTTCAAACTAAATCAACAATTCGAATTCAAATCGAAGTTTGAACAAAGCGAGTTCGACATTCGAATTTCGCAAATCGAAGATGCAACTAAGCGAGTTCGACATTCGAATTTCAAAAATTGAAGTTGTAACTAAGCGAGTTCGACATTCGAATTTCGAAAATCGAAGATGCAACTAAGTGAGTTCGACATTCGAATTCAAATCGAGTTCCACATTCGAATTTTGCGAATCGGTG
>NC_051413.1:15519923-15519991 GCF_015228065.2 Penaeus monodon
CTACCCCAAAAAAAATAATAAGATAATAAAAACAAAAATATATAAATAACTTTTTTTAAAAAAATTCG
>NC_051413.1:15520996-15521199 GCF_015228065.2 Penaeus monodon
CAAATGTTTTCCAAAATTTTCTTTATTTCAAATTTTATCATAAATTATTCATGATAATAAAACATAAAATGAATGGAAAAAAAAGGGCCTTTTTGGGGTCTACTCCCCAAAAAATAATTTCGCTAAATTTTTAAACTTTTTCGACTTTTGGGATTTTTTTTTTTTACCTTTTTTTTATTATATATGGACAAAATTTCCTGTGA
>NC_051413.1:15523616-15523740 GCF_015228065.2 Penaeus monodon
AATTTAAAAATCATCAAATGTTATCCAAATTTTTTTATTTTAAAAATAAATTAATTTATAATTTGGCCCCACAAATTTCCCGTTATTAACATGATTTTTTTTTAATATTTTAAAAATAAATTTT
>NC_051413.1:15525179-15525276 GCF_015228065.2 Penaeus monodon
CGTTTTTTAAAACATTTTTTATATCATTATTTAATTTAAAATCGTTTTTACGAATTTTTCCGTTACTATAAATTTTTTTTACAAATTTTCTACATTT
>NC_051413.1:15525311-15525443 GCF_015228065.2 Penaeus monodon
TGATATTTAATTTAAAAATATTTTAACCAAATTTTATTTTAAATTTTCTTAATTTTTTTTTATTTTTATTACAGGGGTTTTAATATATTTTTTGGCCAAAAAAAAAAAATACTTAATAATTAAAGTTTAAAA
>NC_051413.1:15526778-15526971 GCF_015228065.2 Penaeus monodon
ATTTTGCATTTTTAAAAATATTTTTTTTTAAACTATACTTGACAAAAAAATATAATAAATGGGAAAACGAAAAAATAACAAAAAAACGTTTTTGAATCATTTTTTATCATTAAATTTAAATTTAAAATCGTTTTTTACTGAATTATTTCCCGTTATAAAAAATTACTTTTACAATTTACTACCCCTTTAAAAA
>NC_051413.1:15536983-15537101 GCF_015228065.2 Penaeus monodon
CACACTGGTGAGCGTCCTAGCCATGATGGTCGTTCTCTTTGCGGCTTCTTATGAAGTGTTTGTCTTTTATATCGTCGGCCTCGTAGGTTGGTCCTAGCGGAGATCGTGGGTTTTTGTC
>NC_051413.1:15538199-15538373 GCF_015228065.2 Penaeus monodon
AATATATTTTTTTTCAAACTATAATAAACAACTACAATAATATAGTAAAAAAACTTTTAACAAAAATAACCCTTTTTATAAACATTATTTATATCATTATTTTAAAAATTTAAAATTTGTTTTTTAAAGCAATTAAATTACTGTTATAATAAATTTTCCCTTCAATTACCCACC
>NC_051413.1:15541890-15541964 GCF_015228065.2 Penaeus monodon
ATATTGCAAAAAATTACATTTATTGCAAAATTTTTGCAGTTTAATATATTTTTTTAATCTTACTAAACAACGAC
>NC_051413.1:15541999-15542096 GCF_015228065.2 Penaeus monodon
CGTTTTTTTAATCATTTTTTATCATTTTTTAATTAAAATTTGTTTTTAATTCAAAATTTTTAAAGTTATAAAAATTTTTTTTACAATTATAACCATT
>NC_051413.1:15542150-15542244 GCF_015228065.2 Penaeus monodon
TTCGTATTTTTTATAAATTTTAATTATTATTATATTTTATTTTTTTTTATTTCCCTTATAATATATTTTTTTTGGCAATAATACAAAATTAAAG
>NC_051413.1:15542790-15542901 GCF_015228065.2 Penaeus monodon
AAAATTAAAAAAACAATTAAAGTTTTTTTAAAAATTATTTATACCTTATTTTAATTAATCGTTTTTACTGAATTATACTGTTTTAATAATTATTTTTTCAATTTTTCTACC
>NC_051413.1:15542947-15543016 GCF_015228065.2 Penaeus monodon
TTTAGCAATTCGATATTAAATATATTTTTATTTTTTTATGGGTTTTTACAGTTATAATTATTTTTTTGG
>NC_051413.1:15547415-15547526 GCF_015228065.2 Penaeus monodon
CATCTCATTATCATCATATGCAATTATTTCTATTATTTCAATAAATTTTCATTTTTATTCAATTATTTCAGTTATAAATATATTTTTTACATCTATACTAAAAAGAACTAC
>NC_051413.1:15547563-15547654 GCF_015228065.2 Penaeus monodon
CTTTTTTAAACAATTTATTTTTATTTTTTTAAACAATACGTTATTGCGAATTATTTCTGTTATAAGAATTATTTTTTCAATTTTATTTCCC
>NC_051413.1:15551284-15551361 GCF_015228065.2 Penaeus monodon
TTTAGAGTTTTTAAAAGGAATTTGTAGATTTTGGTTTTTGATTTTTTGGGATTTTTTATTTACCTTTTTTAATTGGG
>NC_051413.1:15551416-15551816 GCF_015228065.2 Penaeus monodon
TTTTAAAAATTTTAAAAACATATTTTGAAAATTTTATATATTTTTAAAATATTTATTTTAATTAAAAACTTTATAATTTTTATTTTTTAAAAATAAAAGTAAAAAAAAAAAGATAATAAAAAATAAATGAATTAATAAACAATATTAAACAATTTGTAAAAAAAATTAAATAATTATATTAAAAAAGTTAAAAGTTATAATTATTTTTGGAATAAAAAAATAATTAAAAAAAATGAAAAAAATAATAAAAATTTTAATAAAAAAAAAATAATAATAATAAAAAAAAAAAATTAATAAAATAAATAAAAAAAAAAATAATAATATATAATAGAAAAATATTTAAAAAAAATTTTATAAAGTTTTTTTTTTATTTTTTTAAAATTATTTCATATTATAAATT
>NC_051413.1:15583097-15583162 GCF_015228065.2 Penaeus monodon
GTGAAGACATAGAATTACCGTGTTGGAATACGTCTTAAATGTGTGTATGTGTGCGAGCGCATTGT
>NC_051413.1:15595018-15595118 GCF_015228065.2 Penaeus monodon
CATCATGAAAAAATGTATAGGGGGTCTGTGCGTGGGTTTTACATATGGAATATAAAATTTTAGAATAAATAAATAATAAAATTAAATAATTTTAAAAATA
>NC_051413.1:15596294-15600591 GCF_015228065.2 Penaeus monodon
AACTGACTTTTTCTATAGGTTGACATACACTGAACCACCAAAATGTTAAGTACAAGTTATGTCAACTGAAACTGATTCTGTGGTAGATAATTTAAACAAAAATAGCTTGGAGAGTAAACTGAGTTTTAGGTTAATATTGCTCAAGTTTGCATACTGCAGAGCATGACTGTATAGATTAGGATGTCAACTATATTGCTAAAAAACACAGGAAATACTTTGGCTGTAATTAGATATAACCGAAGCAGATATCAATCAAATGAAATTTCAAGGAATGAATTTATGTGTTTTTATTAATGTCAATTTGTTTTACTAAACATCCCTGTTTTGTTAGGATATGGATACCAGGAAGTTTTAGCATAACCTGGGTGAGCCTAACCTAACCTAACATGTGCTAATGGTACATGAGAAGAGGATTCTGAGAGCCTATAGAGGTCACCTGTGGCGAATCTCAAACCCAGGTTTTCAACGAACTTTACTGTACATTTCTTGCTGTTATTTACTGTGTAATAAATTCTGGAATGAAGGAACTCATGATGGATAATTGGTCCCTTCAGGCTATGAGAAATTATATTGGTAGTCCAGCTCTAGCATGCCTATGAAAATTGTAAGTGTACTTTATATTGTGAATTTCCTGTAGCATGGCTGCTTTTCATACTCTATGCATACACGTACATCCAAGGCTACTTTTTTGTGTATTTGAAGGTTTCTGCTGAACTTTGTGTACGTTCTGGGAATTAGAACAAAAATCTGAATACTTCATAGCCCGGCCCCAACCAAAGCAAGGCAAAGATTACGGATGGAGTATGTTTGTTACGATACATTAGCCTCCTAATTTGTCCCATGGACTCTTAGAGATGCCCTCTTGTTTCAATTAAGTTCCAAATTAGAGATCATGGAAGTTGAAAATGAAAGACCTCTTGCAACCTAGGTCTGCATCCTCCACATCGGCAAACAAAGGGATAAAGCCACTGGTCAGATTCTTCCAATCAAGGCAGATCAATGGACTTCATTTACTAAAGCTGCAGCTAGACGATGCCTTAAAAGAAATTTTTCAACATCAAAATATTTTGAAGTTGTTCAGTCACTCCTTGTAGATCTGAACACTAGCAACCATGGCTATCAGTATACTTGTTACAATTTTTTTACAGCAATGCTAAATAATAGTGACAAGACTGTGAAAACTCCCCTCTTGTGCTGCTTTAGACAAGACTATGCAATCAGATATTGTCTTTGCTCCCCCAACGTCTAACTCTGGTAGTTTTCTAAAAGTCTGTCTGTTCTGTAAAAAGGCAAGGAAGAAAAGAGGAATGGGCCAATGGAGCCACTCGGTTTATGTGAAACTCCGGAGGTTGAAAAAATATAAAGCTGCTGCTGCCACTAAGCAGGACATGTGTTCTGGCAAAAGATTTCAAGTGTTAGCTATCAAAGCAAGAATTTTGGTATCACAACAGCTGTAAAAGTGTATACCTTCTTGCGGCACCCAAGGAGGTATGCATCATCTGTTATCATGGACAAAAACCCAGAACTTTGACCTTACACTTAGCACAAGGAAATATGAAGTGATGCTGATGAAAGTCTGATTATCAATGCTAAACATCTAGCCACAAATTTTCTGAACAAGTTTGGAGACAAACTTAAGAGAGAGTGATGTGCAGCTAGAAAGTCTAGGCAAATTGTCTCAGGTTTAGCTAGCCATCTAATTCAATTGGCATATGATTGCATATGAAGCTATCATTAACAGGCAGCCTTACTTCCGAGGAAAGCCATTAAGTCTGCACAAGTGTCACCCTTTCCTGAAAATATCACTCTACAAGACCCATCAGAGGAGGAAGTTACATCCAGATTTGTTGCTACAGTTTTTTGAGGCAATATATGAGGGTCAAAATAAAAAATTACACAGTCCCAGGTTGCAATTTTTGTGGTAAGTCCTCACGCCATGATGGCATATTCATAGTGCAAAGGGTAGAGTAAAGCCAGCCAACAGCTTATCAGGGGAAGGGGCAGTCAAATCAATGACTGGCAATAGAACGTTTATTAAAATGCACAACAGACAAGGTCACAGTATCACTACCGTGCCATTGAGGAACTGGAAATTTCTTTCGTGAGGCCATTCTGAATATGGAGGAAAAATTTTTCCTGAGGGAACTCTCCCTGGGTTAGCATTTGACTGTTTCCCTTGAACTACCTGAGACTTCATCTGGTTTTTGAACACTGCATGACACAATAGGTATTTTGTGCTGAAACAAGGTACTGCATGTAGCATTCAGGGGTGTAGAGAAAGCCGGGTCACATCGCCACAGAGGCTTCTCCACAGCAGACTAGTGGAGCTTTTGAGGAAACGAAACTGGAGGTCCAGGAGAAAATGCCGAAAGAAGCCCTGTATGATTATGAAACCACTGATGTAAGAAAGTGTCCCGATAAAAAATATCTTTGGCTAAGATCTGTGGAGGATATGCTATGCTTTGCAGATGACCAACATTTTTTATGTGAGTGGAATTCATTGCTTTGATATGTACAGACAGCATTCCTGAGCAAAATGTACTGTCCATGAAGAACGTCAATAAGCCCCTCACATCCTTAGATGTTTTGCAAGACAATGAAGATCATTTAGAAATGTGCACAAGAATGTGGGCAGAAGTATGGTGTTGTAACATATGACCTAAATGCAGCCAAACCAGCAATCCAAATACAGATCACTGAATCTCCAAACTTCAATGACATATTCATTATGCTTGCTCCTTTCACATCAAATGTTTTTTTTCAAAGTGCTTGGGAAACTAATAGATTCATCTGGGGCAAAGAAATATTGAAAGACAGTGATGAACTTACATCTGGATCCTGGAATGGCTTCCTTGTGGCAATGCACTTCAATCGATGCAAATGTCTTTAGTCTATCTTGGCGCTGGCATTTGAAGTTCTTAACTCCCGAGCATTCCTTCAAACATTTGAGGGTGAAGATGAGGTTCAACTGGTACTTTCAGAGTTGCAATCCGCGAGAACAAAGATGTTTGGTCATAAGTACAATCAGCACACGAGTTCTGCACCAAGTATAAAGGAATACTTTGATCAAACTCATTCAGGAGACATGGAAAAACAGCAAAGTAAACATGGATCACACGTTCCAAGACTACATTGCATCTTAGAGAATGGTGCATTCACTATCAAGAGGACTGGGAAATCATTCAGTAGAAGTCCGGTTGACCTTACACTAGAGCAAACTGTAAATGCTGATGCTGCATCAAAGAGAACAGATTTATAATTTGTTACCAACAACTACAGTGGATGTTTTGTCATCTTAGCATGTCAGAGGAAACTTGACTTGAGATAGAGTTCACTTATCCCCTGAACCCAGTTTCACTTCCAATGTGCAGTTCGGATGACATGATGGTGAAGACGAACAAGAGTAGCCTCTTAGAACTTCTGGAAAGTAAAGCTGCACCAGCTGTGCCTGGCCCTATTGATGCCTAGGTCATAGATGGCATTTATCTACTTCATCTTCTTCCACATCACATCACAGCAACATATGGAGCTTTGACCACAGGGATTTTAAGGCCAATCACTTCCTTTACCAACCTGCGGGTTCACCTAGTGTTTGATTTGTACCCTGTGTCATCTGTAAAAGAAAGTGGAAGGGCACTAAAGGGCTTTGGGCGTCAGGTGTACCTATCCTAATTTGGAGCATGCTATCGCTTTTCTGTGGCAGAGGAGGGTCCTGAAAGAAGAGGTGGAAGCCACTCGTGACCACTATGAGGAGGCCAGTACACTGATTTGTACCTGTCAGTCACACTGACAGGGAAGGACTTGGACAGCTGTTATTTTACTGAACCACAGTGAAAGACACAAGGCACATATTTGGATTGAGACTGGAACAGCATTCATTAACAACAGGAGGTTCTCGATATAACTGTGAGGCACTGGGGACAACCATGTGTCAAGCCCTTCCAGGTTCCCATGCTTAACTGGTTCAGATTATACTTCAGCTTTCTACAAGAAACGAAAGAAATGTCCCTTCAAAATCTTTGAGGAAAGCAAAAACTGTCACACAGCTTTTGCCGAAATGACTCTGGGGAAAGTAGAAGTAAATTCCATTCGTGAAATAATGTCGTTCATAGCAAGGATCTATGGAGTCAAAGCCAATCAAGCACACTCCCTAAACAGCTATTGCTACAGGGTATTTGACAGAGCATATGCAATAAAGGCCAGACCTAGGAATCTCCTTGAAAAATAAAGGGGATTGATGCTTCTATGGTCCCCACATGTGAGGCAGAAGTAATCCAACAAATCAGGTAGGTTGATT
>NC_051413.1:15601245-15601315 GCF_015228065.2 Penaeus monodon
GTATGAACACACTACTGTATAACAGTTAGAAATTAAGTTAAATACTTAAAACTTTCCAAACCAACAGATT
>NC_051413.1:15603532-15603736 GCF_015228065.2 Penaeus monodon
GAAAGAAAGATAATAATTATTATTAATGGAACACAACCAAAATCATTACGTATTTACTATTTACATGTCTCAATATTTGTAACTATAATTCACCGAACAACGATAGACTATGATACTAGAATAATTATGCATTCATTTAATGTTTTTTAGTCACAATGAATATCATGTCAAAAAATATATTTTTAAACTGATGGGAGACGTGGA
>NC_051413.1:15604141-15604390 GCF_015228065.2 Penaeus monodon
CGGGCAACGAACATAGATTCGCTGGCCATTTAGTGAATATAAGACTCCAGGATAATAGGGAACCAGTAGGAGGGCTTGGAAATCATAATTTTCGGCGAGTTAAAATATTACCTATGATTTTGATGTTCTTGTCATACTAATTTCTTAATGCTATGCATTTATTGATTATGAACATGTATAATATTCTGTGTATTTACATGTTTATTCTTTGGTGGAAGTTAATTTGTTTGTTTTCTTAAACTTGTTTAT
>NC_051413.1:15606906-15607355 GCF_015228065.2 Penaeus monodon
CATAGACAACACTAATTAATCAAACGACAGACCGCCAGGCGTAACCGATCCGCAGCGAGCTGTTCCAGGGTGTTTGGGGAGTCATTGCACACTCGAGGGTCACTTTCAAATGTTTTTTAAAGCGCTTCTTCTGTCCATTGACAGAGCGTTGACCGGAAGCAAGTTCACCATGAGAAGGGTGCGAGGAAGTCCTTCCTTGTCCATACAGTAGTGATAGTGCTGGTATATTTGTCGGTCTTCTTAGAGATTGTCCTTTGTAGTCCCTCTGCTGTATGGTTGATGACGGCAGCATCAGCATATTACAGATCAAAGGCAAATGTTGCTCGGGTCATGGGGTGGCCTTTACCCGCCGGAGATTGAAAAGGCTGCCGTCGAGACGATACCGGAAGGTAACGCCATCTTTCAGGTGTAAATTGTACCGAGAGACGAGTGCTACTGCTGCCAGTAGA
>NC_051413.1:15607399-15607535 GCF_015228065.2 Penaeus monodon
ACCTTGACTTCAAATGGATCAAAAACAAGGCTTCCGACCACAACACAAGCAAGCATACCGCTGAGGAATTCCTGAAGGATCTTAACAACTTTAGGAGAGAAACCACATTTAATCAGGATGGCCCACAGGTTAGTAC
>NC_051413.1:15607727-15608268 GCF_015228065.2 Penaeus monodon
ACAGGCTAGTACGTTTTGATTGTATCATAGGACTTAGTAAGGGCAACAAAAGCAGCATAGAAGTCTCTGTTTTCGTTATACCTGCACTTTTCTGGCAAAAATCTGGCAACGAAGATCATGTGCTTCTGTGCTTGCGGAAGTCACTTGGGTCTCTGGCATCACCATGTTTGGTGACAGCTTGGAGGTCTTTTAAAACACCGTGGACCTCGGAAAAAGCTGGGATGGCGTCCCAGGTCATTGAGGGGAGACGTGAAGAGAGGCGCTCTACTAGTTTCGGGGTCAGTGGAGCCCAAATACCTTGATGGCTTTGATGAGAGTGGTGGCATCGATAGACCTGACAGGGACTGTGGAGCTTCTTACTGGCCCATGCATAGATTAGATGACACTATAGAGGCCATGAAGGTCGTTGGAGTCGACAAGGCGTTCGTTTTCAATCTCTCGTAATCGGCATTCCGCAAATCGAGCTCGCAGGGTGGGGAGACGAGCAGTTAATCTTAATATTGTGGGGAGTGTTTTTTTCTGCCAAAACACACGCAACTTA
>NC_051413.1:15608303-15609683 GCF_015228065.2 Penaeus monodon
GGCATATGATCCATACACGGAAAAGTGTTTGAGTCTATTCTGAATTGACTTAGGGCTCCCTCGACCTGTCTTACATTTTGAGACAGAGTTGAAGCAAATTTCAGCAGACGAGAAGATTTTGAGAATCTGAGGCACTTTCGCTGTCTTAATTCTGCCTGTCTGAGAACGTTCGTGGATTCCGCCCCAGGCGTCTGCGGGATGTGTCGGTGGGAGTGGGAGCTCAGCAGTGTAGTGATCAGCACCATGTGGCAGAGCAATGGAGAGCTGGCAACAGAGCTTCTGGCGCTTGGTTAGGTCTCGTAGAGCGTCGCAGCTGATCTGCTTTAGGTTGGCGCATGTTGAAGGACAGAACGGACCAAGTGGCGGTCCAGCACTTGGTACCTCATTGGACTCTAGTGAAGGTGACATCCTGTAGGTCCCCACATCTGACTATATATAGTCAATGAGGCGCCAGTGATTAGACTGAGGGTGCATTCATGTTGGCTTGTACTTGTTAGGAAGCTGGAAAACTGTATTAGTAATGACGAGGTTGTGGACTGTACATAGACTAAGGAGTCGTAAACCATGGGAGTTAGTAGATCCACCGTGTATCTACCAATCACGCCGTTCCATAAGATGTAATTTGAGCCAATCCTTGCTTTAAATCATCCAGTAATATGACTTATGTCGTATCGTATATGTAAGTCATGAGCCGCTCACTAACTCTAGTTTCTCAGGGAGCTAGCAGAGGAGGGAAGACTTGATAGCAAGCCCTACAACATGGATCCCAATGATCTCTTTGGGAAGCCCTTTCCAGTAGAAGTTGTAGCCTTCATTATAACGCCTTAACTCAGCTGCAGCGATGGTGCGCCTAGTCATGGTGCATAACTTCCAGAAATTTGTAATTTTGCAAGACTTCCTTGTTGCGACAGCTTAGAGGGATGTTCTGACTTGCACGGCTCCCAATCCATGATTAAGTGTGAAGCAGGCGACGTATGAGTCACCCTTTCTAGGCCCGAGACAACCATCACATCGCTGCCATGCGTGTTGTGGGCAGAACGGAGGCTACTGGCTCTATCCAAGGCCTGCCCCCATCACAATCCCATCTGTCGCCGCAGGACTTCTGATCGGATTGGGTGATGATGTAGATGAGATGATGGAAAAGGAGAGAGACTTGCATAATAATAGCATCAAAGTGACAGCGAGAGTGCCACAATCCTCTGCGTCACCATCATGACCTCCCGCCGCTGGTACCGATGGCGAGACACAGTCATGACGACCGGCAGAGGTGGCCGGAATCAGCTGAAGTGTCAGAGGGACCGCCCTGTGAAAACAGCGGTGCTGTTGGAGAGCCCACTATGAGACACAGTGGCCATCCCAGAATACAATTCACCCATGACT
>NC_051413.1:15609754-15609834 GCF_015228065.2 Penaeus monodon
ATCCTAGACAGCATTACCACTCTGGGTTAGAGAGGCGCGGGAGCAATGACATTAAGGGGTGATTCGACCTTCTCCAGAAC
>NC_051413.1:15610004-15610094 GCF_015228065.2 Penaeus monodon
CAGGTGAAGTTATTTCATATTATATAACTGGTTAAAATTAATGATAGGATCTCGTAGGAAGAATCATATACTTAATTTTGCGAGTTTCGC
>NC_051413.1:15610216-15611421 GCF_015228065.2 Penaeus monodon
CTTAATATATTGGCTGCCATTTGCAACAACTGTCTTCTACTCTTCTTTCAACTATACCAATGAATATATGAATGTATTTTTTCCTTTAAGCGTTGGAAAGTGAAAGAGGTATTCCGGCACTCTCTGTAACGATAACCGAGGCCAGTGTGTAACATTTGCAATGACCGGAATTTTCATCATCCAAACGTCACACCGAGAATGATACTCCACTGCTATTGGTCGACGGAACTCGTTCGAATCTGCTGGTTGACTAGGTATGCAGTCGTTAATTGCAGTATTATTACGATGAAATTGTGTAAACTCACTTACGTTAAAATATAAGCATAAAAATGACATATTTGTGTTATGTAAGACTTGAGAGAAATTTCGTTTTTAAACATTTGAAGTCACATTCCGGATGACTGTCATATACTTTCGATATTCATTTCCTGCAATTTAGTATATTTCTTCTTATTCAGACATATCACCAAAAACAATGTGAGATCTCCAAAAATATGGAAATAGAAACAATAAATAAGCCAGAACACGAGAACAGGCGAATTCGGCGCCAGCCAATCAGCGGCGCGGCCGGGACTCCACATCAGCGTCCGTGTTTACGGCCGACCCTCCAGGCACATGAACCCGCTTCGGGCCCTCGTTGCCGTAGTGTGTAGCGTAGTGCAACACGGCTCGCCGTCGATAGTCACCTCAAATTACGTCAGGTCGGTCGCCACCTTCTGTCCCTTGAAAAGGGAGCGGAATCCTGTCTGGGGATCGAAGAAGCACGCGGCAGGAGGAAGGTGCAGCTGCAGTCGGCTGTGCTGGCCATGGACCCCGCGGTGGAGGAGCAGCTGGCCCCGCTGAGGGCGCGCTGCAAGGAGCAGGTGGGCGCCTGGCAGGGCTGCAAGGGCTTCCGAGGCTCTCTCCTGCTCGGCCAGCATTGCAGCCAAGTCCTTTTCCATCAATTTCTTGTGTTCCTTTTAATGTTTGGCAACATAACTTTTCTCTGAATTCCTCATGTAGGTTCATGGAATCTGAGATTAAATCCCGGATTACTTTTTGCCTGATTGATGCACATTATAAATGCATGAAATAATTGAACAAAAGCAACTGTTGAATAAGAAAATGCATTTTACAAGTTTCCTGATGATCCTGTCAAATTTATACATGTAGCTTTTGCTAATTGTTAATCAAACAGTAATGTCATTTTATTGATTGATAGCATT
>NC_051413.1:15615775-15616313 GCF_015228065.2 Penaeus monodon
TTCATATCTGAAAAGTTTCATAATGTCTTCAATTTCAGGGTGACCTTGTAAGGAAGTTGAAAGCAGATGGAGCACTGAGATTGATATTAAACGTGAGGTTCTGGAGCTGAAAGCAGAAAGAAGGTAATATCTTATCTTGCATATCCTGTAAGTGATTATTAACGAATTATGAACATAGGTAAAGGGTATAGAGAGCATCCATTTATTTGTCAAGATGTTTATACTCATCTTCAGGTTGACACTTACAAATGTTTATTCTTTTGATTGAAAATAGGAGCTGGAGGACACAATACTTAAGCTGAGTCCACCCGATACCTTTGATCGTGCCAAGGATACGACCTTATCAAACGGCGTTTCTTCTATGATAATTCCTTTGCCATTTATGGTGGAATTACTGGTGAGTTCATCACATGTTTTGTTTAGAACCACAAGGATTAATAAATATTCAAATATGTGGTGTATAAATTAATGAAGTAAGTCTTGTTCCATCTAATTTAATTAAAACTGGTTTAGGTAATTTAGGGTTTGTAACTCAAGG
>NC_051413.1:15616392-15617100 GCF_015228065.2 Penaeus monodon
AGCGAGTGGGTTTTGACTGAAGAAATATTAAAACTTTCACAGGCCAGTATGATTTTGGACCCATGGGATGTGACCTGATAGATAATATGATGTCTGAGTGGCACAAGCATTTTGTCATTCAAGAACGCATGTTGAAGTCAACTGTTCCATCCTTACTCCAGAACCTGTTTTAAAGGCTTCAGGTCATGTTGACAAGTTTGCTGACTACATGGTCAAGGTAAACATGTTCTGATATTTCGAAGTTGATTTCAAAAGTGCTGTTGATAATGAATTTATAATAGTTGTGGAGCTAAAAAGTTTAGATCTTTTACTTACTGAAATTAGTAGTAATGATAACAGCTCCTAGCTCCTGCCTCCTTTTAGGATGTTGTGACTGGTGAATGTTTCCGTCTTGACCATCTGATTAAGCAACATTTTGAGAAGATAAAGAGTGATAAGAAAACATCTCAAGAGGAGAAGGAGACCATTGAAAGAAAGACTACTTTACTTGATGGCATGACTATGGTAAGCTTAGTATTCATTCTGGGCTATCACACAAGTTTAAAATTCAGATGACTGAAGTTTTTATGTCTATGAACAGATTCTGGGTTATGCTATCACACGGCATCCATTTCCCAGTGCTTGTTAATCCTGAATATTTTTGGCAAAGACTGGTGCAGATGTTGAAAATATATTTGGACCTTTGGTGTTTGTTATTTAGACTCATAT
>NC_051413.1:15618193-15618311 GCF_015228065.2 Penaeus monodon
AGGAGGAAATGGATAAAATTGTGAGGATTACAAATGAAGTCTCCATTGACTGGAAATGATCTAACTGATGCTGTAGAGTTTAATCTCATGTTCCCCATTTCAATAGCCATCTGGTAAG
>NC_051413.1:15618341-15618772 GCF_015228065.2 Penaeus monodon
ATTCATTTGTCTTATTGGGATATATGTAAATGTGGTAGACAAGCCAGTAAAACCTTTCTGAAAGTTTTTGTATTCTATTCTTAGGAGCATTAAAGGTTTCCTCTACGACAGAAACTGCTCAGGTTTTTTCGTGAACTTTAAGAGACTACTTGAATACACTCAAGGGAAATTACCTTTTGCTTGTGCACAGGTAAGTAGCATGAGGAATATTTTTGTTGAAAATTTTAAGTGTTTCCTTATTGCCAAGCAAATTATCTAGGAGTTATAAGCAGAGGCACATAGAGTTTCAAATGTTTACAATGTTGATGTAATCACTACCATTTCATATCACAGCTGTTTGATATTCCTGTAAATAGACATGAACATTTTGCAAAACCTTTTTGTTTTTAAGTACTTTTCCTACCACTAGCTTGACATAAAATTAATTGATC
>NC_051413.1:15619356-15619866 GCF_015228065.2 Penaeus monodon
TTTGATTCATACCCCAAAAGTACTGCATTATACGTAAGTTTTGTAGTGTAATGCTTGATAATTGTTGCAATCTGTGATGTCCTTCCCTATTCCACAGTGATTTTATTTTAACTTTTTTTTTTTTCTTACTCGGATAGCTTCACAAATAGTGGGGCCAAGTTATCAAGGACTGATCTTGAGTCTGCTACTATTATCATCATTATTGATATTGTGAGTCTAGTGGAAATAGTTCATTAGAAGCGAGTGGAAGTTCATTGTTTGGTGAAATGTCAAAGAACCATGTTGGGATGGAGGGAGACCTTCTTTTGCGGAGAACATTAATTGTTCACAGTTTACAGGGAATCCTTACAGTGTGTTTGTTTGGCTCTTGTGATATATCTGGTCCAATAGTTAGAATTTCATTGCAGTCCAAAAAATCTCTGCCGTGAAATAGTGATGAATACTATAAAATCCCACTGAGAAGTAGGATTGCAGGGAACTCCTTTTCTGATTGAGAAAACTAGTTAGGAA
>NC_051413.1:15619916-15620190 GCF_015228065.2 Penaeus monodon
GAGGCAAGAAAAATAAAACTCCATCCTGAACATTTAAGATATTTTATAAAGATATTCTTATAATCAGTGTGCATGTGCACATGCATTTACACACTTTTCCCCACAGATGTTCAAAATAGATTAACATATGATAGACATGTTATTTCATCCACTGATGCCATCTTGGAGGGGCTGATCACAGCCTTTACTCTCTCTGTCATTTTCACTGCCATGTGAGAGTAAAGGTTATTCCTGGCTTTCATCTTTTTTAACACTGAGACAAGTTGTGTAAATC
>NC_051413.1:15620702-15620771 GCF_015228065.2 Penaeus monodon
ATTAAAAATATTTATTAAAAAAAAAAAAAAATATATTTTTTAATAATATATAAAAAATAATATATAAAA
>NC_051413.1:15620809-15620892 GCF_015228065.2 Penaeus monodon
ATATTATTATATTTATTATTTTTTTAAAAATTTTTTATTATTATTTTTAAAAAATTTAAATATAATTATATAATAATTATTAA
>NC_051413.1:15620977-15621052 GCF_015228065.2 Penaeus monodon
ATTTTATATAATTAAAAAAAATTATTTTAATAATAAAATTTTAATATATATATAATTCTTTTACTTATAAAAAAT
>NC_051413.1:15622129-15622259 GCF_015228065.2 Penaeus monodon
AAAAATAATACATATTTTATTTAAAATTATACAATAATATAAATAATAAAATTATACATTATGTATATATAAAATATTAAAAATTTTTCATAATTTTACCCTATATCCCTACATATATAACATATAAAAC
>NC_051413.1:15622317-15622910 GCF_015228065.2 Penaeus monodon
CCCTATATATATACTACCTTATATATACATTTTTATATTTTTTTAAAATATATAATATATATTTTTAATTTTATTATTTGTATATATATTAAAATATATATTATATATTTTTATATTTTTTATATTATTTTTTATATTTATTAAAATATTATATTAAAATATCTTATCATATTTATATATTAAAATTTTTTTATTTTTATATAGCCCTATAATTTATTATTTTATATATATATTTTTTTATATATATACAATTTTTATTTTGTATTTTTTATAAAATTTTTAAAATATAAAATATTTTAGATTTATATTATAATATTTTATTAATTTTTTATATTTTTTTATATATTTTTTTTACCCTATTTTTAAATTTTTTATTTTTACCCCTATATATTTTAATTTTATATTAAAATTTTAATTTATAAAAAATTATATATTATCTTATCATTATATAATTATATATTCAAAAATATTTAAAATTTTTTATTAATATATTTTATATTAAAATATAAAATATATATAAAATATATAAAATTATATTATAATATAAAATAATATTTTTTATATAAAATATTTAATTTTATTATTAATAAAAT
>NC_051413.1:15622958-15625198 GCF_015228065.2 Penaeus monodon
TGTTTTTTTTTGATATTTTTATTTTTTATATTTTTATATATATATTTTATTATATATTATATAAAATATTATTAATCTTTAATATTATATTTTATATGTTTTTTATTTTAATAATATATTTTTATATTTTTATTATAAATATTATTTATATAAATATATTTTTATTATTTTTATTTAAAAATTTTAATATAATAAAATATATAATGAAATATATTTTTAAAATTTTATAAAATATATATATATTTGTTTTTTGGTTTTATTATATATTTATAATAATTTTTAAACTTTTATATTATATATATATTTTATAATATACATATATTTATATATATATATATAAAATAATATTTTATAATAATTTTATAAATTATAATATTTTATATATATAATAAATGATTTAAAATATTATATATATAATAATTTTTATATATTTTAAAATATATATATATATTTATATATATTATATTTTATTTTAAAATATATTATTTATAATATTATAATATTTTATAATAATAATATTATATTTTAATTTTAAACATAATATATAATATATATATTAATAATAGATAATTTTTATATATATTTTTATATATAAAATTTTATTTTATATAAATATAGACCAAAAAAAACTTAAAAATTTTACCCAAAAATATTTTTAAAATTTTTAAAATAAAATTTTTATATATATATTATATATTTATAGTTTTATAAAATATATATTAATTTTATATAAAAAATATATTTATAAATAGATATTATATTTAAAAAATATATTATATAATATACTATTTTATATATATATATATTATATATTATTATATATATATTATTATTTAAAATTATTTTATATATATATTTTATTTATATATATTATAAATTTTAAAATATATATTTATAATATTTTTATATATATATTAAAATATGGGAAATTAAAGTATAATTTTAATAATTTTCTAATTATAAATATTATAATATTATATTTAATAAATATCATATTTAATATATATTATAAAATTAAAATATTTTATTTTTATAGATATATTTTATTTTATTTATATATAAAATTTTTTTATATATAATAAAATATATATTATATTTAAAAATTTATAAATATATATAGATTTTATATTAAAATATATATATATATATATTTTTATTTTTTATATAAAATATATTATATTTGTAATTTATATATATATATATATATATATATATAAATTTTTATAATAAAAGTATTTTAAAATATATATATATATTTAATAATTTTTTATAGATACTTTTAATATATATATTATATATTAATATATTTATACTTTTATTTTTATATTTTTATTAAATATTTATATTTTTATAATATTTTTATATTTTTATAATATTATTTTCATAAAAATATTATTTTGTTATATTATATATTTCTTATTTTTATTTTTTATAAAATATTTTTTTATATTTTTATAATAATTATTAAAATTTATTATATATATATTTATTTATATTTTATATTAACTATATAATTATATAATTTTATTCTATATATCTTTATATTTTAAAAATATATATAAAATATCAAATATATATATTTAAAATTTTTAAATTTTTATTAAAATTTTATATCTTTTAATTTTTATCTATTTTTATTTTCCTTTTATTATATTATTTCCCCCTTAAACTAATTTTTTATATAATTTTATTTTTATATATATTATTTATATTTATCTACAATATATTATAACAAAATATATTCCATTCCTTTTTTTTATTTTTATTAATTTTACTTATTTTATCTTATTTCTATAATTTATTTAATATTTTATATATTTTTTAATAATTTTATTTTAATATATTTTCTATCTAATATTAAAATATTATTAAAATATTTTTAAATTTTATTTTCATATTATATAGTTTTATTTTCATATATTTTTATAAAATATATATATATATTTTTAAAATATAATTTTTATAATATTAAAAAAATAAAAAAAAATTTTTTAAAATAAATATATATTATAAATATATTATTATATTAAAATATATATATAAAATTATTAATTTAAAATATTTTAGAAAATATTAATATATATTTATATATATAATATATTATTAATATTATATATAAATAAATATATATTAATTTATAAATTATAAATTAAAAAATATATTGTATAAAAGTATATATGGTATATAATTTTTTATTTTTATTAATATTATTTTATTTAAATATTTTCTAAAAAT
Source organism: Penaeus monodon (assembly GCF_015228065.2). NCBI lineage: Eukaryota > Metazoa > Arthropoda > Malacostraca > Decapoda > Penaeidae > Penaeus > Penaeus monodon. Next base: position 15,625,194 of record NC_051413.1, read on the forward strand.
AATTT
>NC_051413.1:15625404-15625566 GCF_015228065.2 Penaeus monodon
TTTGTGTGGTTTAATTTATTACATATATATTTTAATATAAATTTTATATTATATATATTATAAAATTAATATTAATTATAATTTTATATAATATACTATAAAATAAGGGAGAGTATAAATTTCATTTATAATTTTATATACATAAATTTATAAAAACAATTA
>NC_051413.1:15625659-15627388 GCF_015228065.2 Penaeus monodon
GTAATAAATATTGTATGTTTAAAAATATATATTTTATATATTTTTATTTTTTTATATATTATTTATATATTATAACATATAAAATTTTATTATATATTTTTTTAAAATTTTAAAAAATCTTATCTAAAATATATATTTTATTAAATATTAAAAATATTATTTCATTATATATTAAATAAATTTTATATTTAAATTTATCTATAATTTATATTTTATATATATAAATTTTAATTATACATATGTATATTAAAATACATATTATTATAAAAATATATATACCCATATATAATCTTTTTAAAATTTTATATATTCATTTTTTATCCCATATTTTTTTCTATATATCACTATATTTATTTTAAAATTTTTATTATTATTCTTATCAATCTATCTATATCTATATAATTTTTAAACAAATATAATGTTAAAATTTTAATATTTTTTATACCCTTATATATAAAATTTATTATACCCCTATATATACAAAATTTTAAAACATTTTTAATATATATATAAAATATTAAAATATATATTAAAAATAAAATTTTTAATTTCAATTAACATTTAAAACTATACATAAATATATACTTTCATTTATATAAATATATTTTTACTATATTAATATATAATTTTATACATTATTAATTAAAATAATTATACAAAATAATACTATTATATTAAAATATATTTTTTATATAATTTTATTTAAAATCAAATATTATTTTATATATATATATATATATATATATATATATTTTAAAATTTTAAATATGTATTTTTACCTATATATAAATTTTTATATATCTTATAATATTATATTAAAAATTTAATATATAACTATATATATTTTAAAATAAATTATATATATATATATCATATTATTTTTAAAATATATATATATATATATATATATTTTATTAAAATATGTATTATAATATATATTTTATTTATATAAATATATTATTAATATTTTTATTTAACTATATATTAAATATATTATTTATATGTTATTATATATATTTATATTTTATAATATATAAAAACATAAAATTTTATACATATAAGGGATATATAATTATTTATCTATATATATATATAATATTATATATTATATATATTTAATATATAATATTATATCCCATTTTATATAAAAAAAATGTTTTTTTATATATATTATCTATCTTTTATCTATTTTATTAAAATATCTAATTTTATATATATTCTTTATATATATTATATTATATTTTTTATATTTTATATTATATTATCTTTTGTATATATTTCTTATATTTTCCGGGATATTTTTAGTTTTCTATATTTATAGATTTTTATATAAAAATTATTTTATAATCGAAAATTAAAATATTAAAAATTTTATTTTTATATTTAATAAATTATAATATTTTTTAGGGTAAATATTATATATAATCATCATCATTCTAAAATTATTTGGGGTATACCAAAAACTATTAATTTTTTTTCATTTTATTCCCTCTTTAATATATTTATTTATTCCCTTTAATCCTATTATTTTTTTTTTTATAAATCATATCTCATCTATTTTTTCCCTTTATATATTTTATTATTTTCTTTCCCCCCTTTATCTATAATATATATTTCTCCTTAAGGGAAAATTTCGCGCCGGGGCCGGGGTTTAAAAAACCCCCGAACAATGAGTTTTCATTTTTAAGTCTTTGGGGTGATCTTAACCCCCTTCCCCACGGGGGCCGGG
>NC_051413.1:15627430-15628813 GCF_015228065.2 Penaeus monodon
GGGACCAATAATTTTTTTCCCAATTGGGTAGGAAAAGTTAATTTTGAAAAAATATAAATTAATAATTTTAAGTTATAATTTAAATTCCCCCCCCCAAAATTTTTATATATATCAAAATTTATTAAATTTATTAAATATATTTTTAATTTTAAAATAATATATATATATACAAAATTATTTTAAAAAAATTAATTTTACATAATTTTATATATTAATTATATAAATAATTATTATTTTTAAAATTTTTAATATTTAATTTTATCTGTATAAAACTATTAATATATATTTTAAAACTTCATTTTCTATATATATTACTATATTTATATTTATATTTTATATTAAAAAATATTTTTTAAATATTTCTATCTCTTTTCTAATTTTATATTATATTATATTTTTATTTTATTATTTAAAATAAAGTAAAAAAATTCTTCTATAATAATTCCCCTTCTACTATATTTTAAAAATATTTTATTCCCATACATATTATTTATTAATTTTCTTTTTCAAAACATTCGCTTATGTTATCTTTTACTTATCTTTCATATAATTTCCCTTCCCCTTTTCTATTTTTTCTATAAAATATTATTAAAATATCCTATCCCAATACATATATATTTTGATACAAAAATCTTTTTATCATCATATATACTAAAATATTATATTTTAAAATTAAAAAATATCTATTATCTAATATTAAAATTATATCTTCTTATGATATATAATTATATATATAATATTTTAAAATATATTAATATTTTATACATAAAATTAAAATAAAATAAAAAATATTTTAATATATATAAATTTTATATAACCCTATTCTAAATATATATAATATATATATATATTTTCCATATTTAATTCCATAATAAGATATTTTAAAAAATTTCATTTTTCTAAATATAAGAAAATATTAAAATATTACAAAAAAATCCCTTATAATAAAAATTTTTTAATATAAAAATTTTTCCATTTATTTTATTATAATTTTAGTAAAATATACCTTAAAAATATAATATAATAAAAATTAATAAAAAATATATAATAAAATAATATTTATCTCATATATTAAAAATATAATATATTAATATTATTATAAAAATTAAAATATTACCATTAAAATATATATTCATATATATACAAAATAATTATACAAAATATATAAACCCTTTAAAATTATCAATTAATATTAACATTTATATTGCCCTATTTAATATATTACTTTAAAAATATATACCATATTTTACCCCAAAATTTTATAATAAAATATAATTAAAAAAATATATTTTAAAATTTTATATAATTAATAATAAAAAACCAATAAAAGGGGTAAATAAAAAATACCCCCCCATTAATAAAATTATATAATTTATAATTTTC
>NC_051413.1:15628847-15629101 GCF_015228065.2 Penaeus monodon
CTATCTAAAATATTTAAAATATATATAATATATTATTAATATATTATTTAAAATATTATTTTATAAAATTTAAAATATAAATAATATAATTTTAAAAACATATTATATAGAATATGATAATATATTTTATAAATACTTTTATATATATAAAATTTATTATTATAATTTTATAATTTTAAAATTTTATAAAAAAATTATATAATAAAATATTAATATAAAATATCCTTTTTTATATATAAAATTAAAAATTTTAA
>NC_051413.1:15632966-15633244 GCF_015228065.2 Penaeus monodon
ATTGGACATAATTCTACCAATAACATGAGCCAATGCATCTAAACACTCTCAAGGTACATGCAGAGTTCACTGTTCAATGGAAAAATCAGATGCACAGGAAACATAAAATAATCCTGTTCTCTATGTTCTTGGCTGCAGCCTATTTATCTTTTTAAGGAAATGAAGCTAAAAAGAATCATTAACCCATTTTAAACGGTGAGAACAGTTTCAGCATCATGAAGTGCCAGTGGAGTATACTGCGATGCCAACCTTGGCATCATAATTTTATTTTATTTTAG
>NC_051413.1:15634278-15634847 GCF_015228065.2 Penaeus monodon
AAGTTACTGCTCACAGGTTAGTGCCCTGTACACAAGCAACATGCATCTTTTAAACCATCTGGAGTAAAAGGTTTGGCCCATTTATCAGGGGTTCTTTCCCATCAACAAATGCAGCAACACTGAGCACATATCTGTTTAATGAGCACAAGTAAGAGTAGGCTAGACCAGGCATGATTTCAAGACATCATCTTGGTCTGCCATGATGTGACAAGAGGCCATCCTAGTGTGACTGGGTTAAATAAAATACAGAAACAAGATATAGAGAAGGAGAGGGGGAGGGGAGACGAAAACTGGATACACAAATGGCACTATCTAATAATCTTGAAATATGAGGGTTAATACTTACTGGCATGCGGACTTGCTCAGTGCTGTCTCTCTCTCGTAGTGTTACTGTGTGTGGCGTGTTATTAAAGGTATCGAAGTCGATGGTAACTCCAAAAGGAATGGCAATCTCATCTGTTCGAGCATATCGACGGCCAATTGATCCAGTTGAATCATCAATTCTTGACGAGATATTTAGTTCAGTCAGGGCATTTGCTGTTGAAACAAATATTTGAAAAATAACATTT
>NC_051413.1:15634891-15635400 GCF_015228065.2 Penaeus monodon
GACAATTACATCTTCCACAAAATATTCTGTCAATTCAAACCAAACTATCACACCATAAGACAGATCCTAATTCTGTGATTACAAAAGTATCATCAGACTATTTCTAATTTGACTTTGTCATTAAAAAATTATTGTAAACTTAAAGTACTAGCACGTATCAAAGAGCAAGGACTATAACATGAGAAAGGAAAGGGAGGGAATACAGTAGTAAACTCACATAGCTGGACGGTGAAGGGAATAAACTCAGGCTTATTTGAGAGAGGCAGAACAGATACTTTAACAGGTGCAACAATAGGTGGCAGTGAAAAGTAGGTCCTCTTGTCATCATCTTCTCTTACTCTGGAAATATGGAATACTATTAGATTGCATTAGCCATCATTAAATCATTAAATTATCATTAAATGAGAGTTGTCTTGTCTTAGCCATTAATGCTGGAAGCACATGTCAAAGTGCCTACCTGACCTCATCAATTTACTCCCTTTTCTAAAGTGCCTGGAAGGAAAGTTTTA
>NC_051413.1:15635937-15636184 GCF_015228065.2 Penaeus monodon
ATACATATAATAAAATGTTACTTATTATTATTATTCCACAAAGCTGCTGGTGACAAAGCACTTGTGAAGCCATCCAGGGGCAAACTTTTATTTTTACACAAGACTACAGTATTTACCCAGCACCATGGCTGAAGGTCTTTTAGACTATGCTACTAAATTGTCCACACTAATGACTTTAAATTACAGCAAGCAATCTGCTAGACATTTTAAAACGAGGTTTAAATATTTTAAGATCTTTTATGTATAG
>NC_051413.1:15636207-15636461 GCF_015228065.2 Penaeus monodon
CATTTATAACAACAATTTTCTTACTACTACTAACCTTAAGGCAATAAAAATCCCAGACATCTACATACCTGAAGGAATGTTCCAGAAGGCTATACAGGACTCGGCCCACACCAAAGGAAGGCTCAATAACACTTGGAATATAATCTTCCACATGGACCTTCTTTTGTTCTCTCTTAAAGCTAGGCACCATAGCTCTTGTTAACTTGAAGCCATTCAATTCATATTCCCTATACAGAGAGGAAATCATGTCACAA
>NC_051413.1:15636482-15638214 GCF_015228065.2 Penaeus monodon
AAACACTAAGAATCAAATTACTACCATCATGTCTAAACTTGGTAAATAGTGACTTTATTATGGAAACTCAAAAGTAAACTCATGCTAAAGCTGTGTGTCCAGATATATGCCAATACCACATTTGGGGATAAGAAAGAAATTCAATTCATACCCAGCTTCACTTAGAGCTTTGTCCATCTTCTCAGCCTCTTCATTTGAAAGTAAAGCAAGAGCTTCTTGGACTGCCTTGGCATCCTTCTTGAAAGTCTTTCCAACAATTCCCTTGTCTGGTACAGCTACAACTGCATCCACAATGCGAGGCTCCTTCAAGGGTCTCTCAACACTTAACCTTACACCTGTAGACGCAAGCATGTGACCGATGTTAGAAATAAGTCTCCTTTAAAAATATATGAAGACACTCCTGCTAAAATTGAAAACTTTCAATCATATGAGACTTGTATGACAAATATAATTTTAACAATGAGGAAGATAACCAATATTTAGTACTTTATAGTTCATATTTAGGAAAACTGACAGTTTTTCATATTTGAATATGTGCTATTAACTACTTAAGATCCCATCAATATGAGGTGTAAGGCGGACATAACTAGGAAAGATAATACAATATTTGTTTTATCTTTGAGGCTCAGGCCTAAATAAATGGTCCTAACTTCCTTCAAGCACTTAAAAAGCAACAAAGGGACTATACTGACAGTAAAACATGAAGACCATCTATACATACCTGATGCTTTAGAATGTTGGCCAAGATCATATGCACTTCTGTCTGCGCAGCCTACACACTCAATCCAGCCGTATGAAGTAAGGCACTCTGCATCCCAACAATCGCAGGCATAATGTGCCATTTCATTGCTTAGATGCTGTCTGAATCTAAGTTTCTTGGGACTGATACCTATCTTCAGAAGGTACTGATAAATGCGAGCCATGTAGTAGCCAAGAGTCTCATTTGCAACCATGCCCTGAAATATTGATATGAGAGACAAATGTAATATATACCTATGAATATTCTTCACTGGTAACAAAAATGGTAGCACTGTTTGAGAAAAAGTTAGTGTTAGCTGTCCATTTCAAAGTCTGATAATTAACCAAGTTTTTAGCAATTAGATGAATATATTCACTAAGAATCCTAAAACCAGAAACTTCATCATTTAACACATATTACCATGAGGGCTGTACACAAAAATCAATGATAATTATAGAGAAATAGAGATCTTTTTTTATCAAAATCAACTCTTTAGTAATACATGCTAAAAATCTAAAAGCCAACTGAATTGACATTTTAAATGAATTTGACAACACTTAGCCCTGAAGTCCTGCTGTCATTCATCTAATGTTTTTCTGGATTTAAAATTGGTTTTGTGGCCAGACTCATTTATGGGCAATTTCTGTCAAAACTAGCCACCAGATTAAATTCATTAGTGAATGATTTTTATCAAATGATGACAAGGAATGGCTTTTGGCAAAATGAAATTGGGATCAGCCTTCACTTCTAATAATTGTTGTAAATAATTCATAACAATGCTACTAATTACTAGAGGTGAACTGGATGTATATTTTTCAATATTTTTCTTAGCCATCAAGAATTTTAGCTAAAGATAACTAAAGTTTGAAGATAGTGGGAGAGCAGTTAGATAAATCTTTGATATATTATGAAATTAAGATATCATACAAACTATGCAACACCAATGATCTGTTACCCAAACATTGTCTTTTAAACAAGCTGCACTTTGCTTTG
>NC_051413.1:15638235-15638356 GCF_015228065.2 Penaeus monodon
ACTTCCCCCTAACCATCATGTACAGGGTCTGGTTAAAGTAATGCTCAAGTGGATTCAAACATCTCTACTAATTGCAATGCTGCAAAATAATGATGATAATACTGTGATTGCTTATTGTTAG
>NC_051413.1:15640421-15641040 GCF_015228065.2 Penaeus monodon
GAAGCAGTTTAAAATAAGCATTCTACCTAATACAGGTTGGTGTTCACAGATATTAAAATTATCTAATCATACTACAGCCTAAATATATTTCTTAATTTCATAGTTTTAGAACCCCTGAAAAATGGTGTACTATGAGATTCCTTACTTGCCCTTCTCCTAACCTCTCAGCTGCATACTGACACTACTGGTTAGTTATAAGCTCAGGAATTTCCTCTATAGCAAATTAATGTTAGTCAGAGCCTCCCACTTGTTCAGTTCAAGGTTGGTAAAATTGATGACTTGATGTTCCTTCCATATCTATTAAACAAAATAGTAGTTATTCATTGTTTATTTTCTTAACAAAAGTGTTCACTTGGTTAAATGAGTTGAAAGTCATATTGTAGTGTGTGTACTTCATGACCAAGACATAAGAAATAAGGCTAACTAGGGATACATTCAGTCAGGCTAGCAGCTTGCAATGCTGCCAAAGCGGAGTTGCTACCCCTTGACCGAACGACAATGACTAGCTTCACTCTGCCTTAGCAGTCCCTGAATGCATATCACCATGGCAAAGGCTGTTATTTAACATGTTACAAGAGAATGCAGATCTAGGTTTTGGCATATTATTATCTGAAAAAAC
>NC_051413.1:15641653-15641878 GCF_015228065.2 Penaeus monodon
TGGTATGCATGACCATGTCCTTTGAGCAAGTGGTCAGAAAATTCTGAGTGCTCAGTTTGCCAAGTGGATGAAGCTGCTACATGAAGCAATGCTGTTCAACCAATTCCACTTTGGCCACTCGGCAGACCACTAGCCTGACACAATGCAGCCTTAATCTCACCAATTTACCCAATTCCTTGAATTTGTAGAAATCATATTCTATATCTTTACTACTACTGTATTTGT
>NC_051413.1:15641935-15642231 GCF_015228065.2 Penaeus monodon
TCAACAACAAAGATTCTGCCAAAAAATTCATGGAATGGGTTAAACAAGGGAAGTCAAAGCATTTCCAGAGCCACCTATGTTTAAAGAAAAGTTTAAAGGCATATATGCAGCACCAAGGGAAAAGCTTCCTTTTTGTTCCTATTTTCAAGTTTATATACTTATGTCATAATCCTGTTGCTTTACTCTTTGCAATTTGTAATAAGCAAAATACTGACCCTTTCCATAAAACAGACAAGGAAACACTATTTACCCTTGTGGCCGTTAAATGTAGTACAAAATAAATTCAAAATGTGGTA
>NC_051413.1:15643902-15644239 GCF_015228065.2 Penaeus monodon
ATGCCAAATCAGCTACAGTGAACACATCCAGTCTAAATCAACCTTGGCACATCTAACCAGATTCTAGTAGAGACTGCAGATTCTGCAAAAACAATCTAAGGATAGGTGCAAGAAAATGGTCAACAATGTATCAGGAACACAATCCTTCCTGAGCCTACAACTAAAGCATTGCACATACTATGTGCAGTGCAGGTTGACACTACTCACATTGCTGTCAGGGATGTGTTAAGTGACCGGTTACAGACTGTGCCATCTCATAGGTGTTCAAATAGATACTTGATTGAGCCATCTGATTTTTGTTCTATTAACTCCTTGGATCCAGTTGTTTCATGACAAT
>NC_051413.1:15644837-15645008 GCF_015228065.2 Penaeus monodon
GAAGTACCTTAGGTTCGAAAATGTCTTTGTTACCAAATTACATTAAAGTGTAAAAATATATATTTATAGGAAAAACATAGCTACACATGAGAAATTCCAGCACTGAGATTACCTCAAGAAAAGCTATTTGCTAGGGTGCCAATGTTTCAGGGCAGAAACCCTTTTCTGCCA
>NC_051413.1:15645122-15646869 GCF_015228065.2 Penaeus monodon
ACAAGCTCGAGGTTTTTTTTTACAAGCTATATTATAACAAAAACAATTTCATCCATATTGTGACAAGTGGCAAAGCTATGAGTAACTTTTCATGAGACACCTAATGATAGCTAAAAACAGCAGCTGACAGGTACTGTGACTGAGGGTTCTCTTAAATTTGGTATCTCCAATATACCAGCCTGAATAGCAATATCATTTGGTTTACAACTTTTATCTACCTTGTATTTGCCTCCTGTTAGCTCTTCCAATCTCTGAATCTTGCCTGTGAAATTCTGTCTTTCAGATGCCTTAAAGCTGTCTAAATGACGGTACCATCGTGCTGCATGAGGAAGGTATGAGGGAGGAGATTCTTTCAAAGCTTCATATACTGTCACATCTGCCTGAGTTGGCTCATGGCCAAGGATATAACTTTGGTTACTCAGTAAGAAGTCCAGAGCACCAAGTTCTGAAGGTGTAGAAAGCGTACCCAAGGATGGTGGTCCTGACTAGTGATAAATGAAAATGGAGTGTCAGTCCCTTATTTTTTTAAATCAATTCATACTTCACCTATTCAATCCCACAAAGGGTTACATTGTATCTCTGTATCATTACAATTGAAATGCCATAATATCAAAGTTAAGAAAATAATATTCCTCGAAGGAACACCACATACAGTAAACAAGGAAACAAGAAAGGTACTGAGCTCTAGGCTACTATACTACTATTGAATATTATATAGATCTAAGGGGACCATTTTTTCTTTCAAGTTTCTTTTGTTCAAAAATTATTCTACCCTCTTATTCCTTCCCTCAAGATCTCAAAATCTTATTTTCAAGGCAATATGATAATCAACAACTAATGACAAATGGAAATGTCCATGAAGAGACAAGGATCACAATAATTCAAGCATGGTGTAGAGTACAGCAGAGATGGATCCTTTTACATTTACTACTAGAACTCTGGCAAATTGTAGTTCATCTAGTAATAGTATGTGCTCTTTTTCTTGGACAACATAAAAATTGGTCCCCTATCCAAGTGGATGTAGGATACATGTCTGTAGAGGAACAAGTGTACTTGGACAAGTGTATATGCAACTTCAAACTGCATATAATGAAAGAAATATTCCACATCCTTTGTTGCTCCATAGACTCAGATACCTTATTCTGCATTTAAATTACATAAATAGTTCATAATTATGAAGAAGTAATTTTACATATTCTCTGCTATCTCTAACTACAACTCATCAATATTTTTAAGAGCATAAACTATGAAGGTAATAAAAAAGTCTCAATTTATTGTCTGTCTAATGTTATTCTAGGTCTGGTGGTTAAATAACAAAGCCCCAAATCTAATCAAAAGAAAGAAGAATGGCAAAATGACTACATCATTTCTTTTAATTTTATTATTATCATTATCAAGGTAAAGATGCATTGGACAGGCTAAGGCTGATAATTATATGGCAACCTACAGGTTGGTAATGACAATTAATTGATATGCACTGATGTTGATCTGATATGTAGTCATCACTATCCTCTCTTGTCAAGCACATATGCTCCTTCAGACAAAAATGGATGTAAGCATTTGGAATGGAAAATCCAACTGCAAAACAAAAATAATTCATAACCCAACTTAGATAACAATAAATAAGAGAAAATTTTACACAAATGACTTGCACATTACTTTCAAAATTCTCACTTCATTCTCAAAAAAGAAAAAAAAAATTGTTTCCATTAACACTTAAAAATAATCAAAGGCCTTTCATGAAAAA
>NC_051413.1:15647281-15648139 GCF_015228065.2 Penaeus monodon
TTTCTCTTTTCTCTGAATTAGGGGGAAGGGGTGCACACATGTGTCTGAGAGACTAAGAGACACGGTTCCTAACTGCTAACACCAGACAGACACAAGGGCATCTTCACTTACCCCATGCACTGCTTCTCCAATGGTCATCATCTTCTCCGATTCACCATCCATCTGTGCACAGGCTGAGTAAAATCTCATCTGCAAGTCTGCAATCTGATTAAGGAAAACAATATATTTAATTATACTATCCTAAGTTTAACATCCAAAATGCCAATCAATAATATTTCAAGTAGTATAAAAATTTTGTTCAACAGATACAGGGTTATAAACAAATTAATGCTCTATGTGATGAACATCTCATGAAGAAAAAGGGTTAAGCAGTTATACAATCCAAAAAATGCACCAGGCATATCATAAAATTCAGAATTACAATCAATTGCAAGGAGGAATTGATTGCAATGTGTGTCACATTTCCAGCATTGTGAAGTTATTGCTTCTTATCTATACCATTTTTACAAGTCACAAGGTGTAATCACTCAAGTAAGTTTGTTTGTTTGTATTTTTCAAACTAAAATTCACACCAACCTGACTGAATTTTGGATGGGTCTTGTCATCTGGATCACAGAAATGTTCAATTTCTGCCATCATGAATTCTCTAACTCGCAACAGACCAGTTCTGGGTGAGATTTCATTTCGGTAAGCATTGCCAACCTAAAGAGAAAAAATATACATATAATGTTAGCAGAAGTTGACTGCATTGCAGCATTGGGTGGCAACCTTCAGTACTTAAAATTTGATTTTGAGAAAACTAATAAAGTATCCCCAGGAATGCGATTATCTATCTATCTTTTTGAATGAACAGTGAAC
>NC_051413.1:15648203-15648326 GCF_015228065.2 Penaeus monodon
TATTTAGATATTTTATTTCTGCAGCTTTAACATTAGTCTTTTTTACAATGTTAAGACATGTACACCTGGACATGAAATCTAATCAACTGAATCGCAAAGCCATCTGACAGCCAGCAATAATTA
>NC_051413.1:15648944-15649213 GCF_015228065.2 Penaeus monodon
CACAACTTGTCTCAGTGTTAAAAAAGATGAAAGCCAGGAATAACCTTTACTCTCACATGGCAGTGAAAATGACAGAGAGAGTAAAGGCTGTGATCAGCCCCTCCAAGATGGCATCAGTGGATGAAATAACATGTCTATCATATGTTAATCTATTTTGAACATCTGTGGGGAAAAGTGTGTAAATGCATGTGCACATGCACACTGATTATAAGAATATCTTTATAAAATATCTTAAATGTTCAGGATGGAGTTTTTATTTTTCTTGCCTC
>NC_051413.1:15649263-15649744 GCF_015228065.2 Penaeus monodon
TTCCTAACTAGTTTTCTCAATCAGAAAAGGAGTTCCCTGCAATCCTACTTCTCAGTGGGATTTTATAGTATTCATCACTATTTCACGGCAGAGATTTTTTGGACTGCAATGAAATTCTAACTATTGGACCAGATATATCACAAGAGCCAAACAAACACACTGTAAGGATTCCCTGTAAACTGTGAACAATTAATGTTCTCCGCAAAAGAAGGTCTCCCTCCATCCCAACATGGTTCTTTGACATTTCACCAAACAATGAACTTCCACTCGCTTCTAATGAACTATTTCCACTAGACTCACAATATCAATAATGATGATAATAGTAGCAGACTCAAGATCAGTCCTTGATAACTTGGCCCCACTATTTGTGAAGCTATCCGAGTAAGAAAAAAAAAAAGTTAAAATAAAATCACTGTGGAATAGGGAAGGACATCACAGATTGCAACAATTATCAAGGCATTACACTACAAAACTTACGTAT
>NC_051413.1:15650361-15650951 GCF_015228065.2 Penaeus monodon
GATCAATTAATTTTATGTCAAGCTAGTGGTAGGAAAAGTACTTAAAAACAAAAAGGTTTTGCAAAATGTTCATGTACTATTTACAGGAATATCAAACAGCTGTGATATGAAATGGTAGTGATTACATCAACATTGTAAACATTTGAAACTCTATGTGCCTCTGCTTATAACTCCTAGATAATTTGCTTGGCAATAAGGAAACACTTAAAATTTTCAACCAAAAATATTCCTCATGCTACTTACCTGTGCACAAGCAAAAGGTAATTTCCCTTGATTGTATTCAAGTAGTCTCTTAAAGTTCACGAAAATACCCTGAGCAGTTTCTGGTCGTAGGAAACCTTTTAATGCTCCTAGAATAGAATACAAAAACTTTCAGAAAGGTTTTACTTGGCTTGTCTACCACATTTACATATATCCACAATATAAGACAAATGAATATGTAAATAAGTATAGCAGTAAGTAGTAAGTCTTACCAGATGGGCCTATTGAAATGGGGAACATGAGATTAAACTCTACAGCATCAGTTAGATCATTTCCAGTCAATGGAGACTTCATTTTGTAATCCTTCACAATTTTATCCATTTCCTCCT
>NC_051413.1:15651823-15652504 GCF_015228065.2 Penaeus monodon
GTCCAAATATATTTTCAACATCTGCACCAGTCTTTGCCAAAAATATTCAGGATTAACAAGCACTGGGAAATGGATGCCGTGTGATAGCATAACCCAGAATCTGTTCATAGACATAAAAACTTCAGTCATCTGAATTTTAAACTTGTGTGATAGCCCAGAATGAATACTAAGCTTACCATAGTCATGCCATCAAGTAAAGTAGTCTTTCTTTCAATGGTCTCCTTCTCCTCTTGAGATGTTTTCTTATCACTCTTTATCTTCTCAAAATGTTGCTTAATCAGATGGTCAAGACGGAAACATTCACCAGTCACAACATCCTAAAAGGAGGCAGGAGCTAGGAGCTGTTATCATTACTACTAATTTCAGTAAGTAAAAGATCTAAACTTTTTAGCTCCACAACTATTATAAATTCATTATCAACAGCACTTTTGAAATCAACTTCGAAATATCAGAACATGTTTACCTTGACCATGTAGTCAGCAAACTTGTCAACATGACCTGAAGCCTTTAAAACAGGTTCTGGAGTAAGGATGGAACAGTTGACCTTCAACATGCGTTCTTGAATGACAAAATGCTTGTGCCACTCAGACATCATATTATCTATCAGGTCACATCCCATGGGTCCAAAATCATACTGGCCTGTGAAAGTTTTAATATTTCTTCAGTCAAAACCCACTCGCT
>NC_051413.1:15652572-15653114 GCF_015228065.2 Penaeus monodon
CCTTGAGTTACAAACCCTAAATTACCTAAACCAGTTTTAATTAAATTAGATGGAACAAGACTTACTTCATTAATTTATACACCACATATTTGAATATTTATTAATCCTTGTGGTTCTAAACAAAACATGTGATGAACTCACCAGTAATTCCACCATAAATGGCAAAGGAATTATCATAGAAGAAACGCCGTTTGATAAGGTCGTTCATCTTGGCACGATCAAAGGTATCGGGTGGACTCAGCTTAAGTATTGTGTCCTCCAGCTCCTATTTTCAATCAAAAGAATAAACAATTTGTAAGTGTCAACCTGAAGATGAGTATAACATCTTGACAAATAAATGGATGCTCTCTATACCCTTTACCTATGTTCATAATTCTGTTAATAATCACTTACAGGATATGCAAGATAAGATATTACCTTCTTTCTGGCTTTCAGCTCCAGAACCTCACGTTTAATATCAATCTCAGTTGCTCCATCTGCTTTCAACTTCCTTACAAGGTCACCCTGAAATTGAAGACATTATGAAACTTTTCAGATATGAA
>NC_051413.1:15657508-15658717 GCF_015228065.2 Penaeus monodon
AATGCTATCAATCAATAAAATGACATTACTGTTTGATTAACAATTAGCAAAGCTACATGTATAAATTTGACAGGATCATCAGGAAACTTGTAAAATGCATTTTCTTATTCAACAGTTGCTTTTGTTCAATTATTTCATGCATTTATAATGTGCATCAATCAGGCAAAAAGTAATCCGGGATTTAATCTCAGATTCCATGAACCTACATGAGGAATTCAGAGAAAGTTATGTTGCCAAACATTAAAAGGAACACAAGAAATTGATGGAAAAGGACTTGGCTGCAATGCTGGCCGAGCAGGAGAGAGCCTCGGAAGCCCTTGCAGCCCTGCCAGGCGCCCACCTGCTCCTTGCAGCGCGCCCTCAGCGGGGCCAGCTGCTCCTCCACCGCGGGGTCCATGGCCAGCACAGCCGACTGCAGCTGCACCTTCCTCCTGGCCGCGTGCTTCTTCGATCCCCAGACAGGATTCCGCTCCCTTTTCAAGGGACAGAAGGTGGCGACCGACCTGACGTAATTTGAGGTGACTATCGACGGCGAGCCGTGTTGCACTACGCTACACACTACGGCAACGAGGGCCCGAAGCGGGTTCATGTGCCTGGAGGGTCGGCCGTAAACACGGACGCTGATGTGGAGTCCCGGCCGCGCCGCTGATTGGCTGGCGCCGAATTCGCCTGTTCTCGTGTTCTGGCTTATTTATTGTTTCTATTTCCATATTTTTGGAGATCTCACATTTGTTTTTGGTGATATGTCTGAATAAGAAGAAATATACTAAATTGCCGGAAATGAATATCGAAAGTATATGACAGTCATCCGGAATGTGACTTTCAAATGTTTAAAAACGAAATTTCTCTCAAGTTCTTACATAACACAAAATATGTCATTTTTATGCTTATATTTTAACGTAAGTGAGTTTACACAATTCATCGTAATAATACTGCAATTAACGACTGCATACCTAGTCAACCAGCAGATTCGAACGAGTTCACGTCGACCAATAGCAGTGGAGTATCATTCTCGGTGTGACGTTTGGATGATGAAAATTCCGGTCATTGCAAATGTTACACACTGGCCTCGGCTTATCGTTACAGAGAGTGCCGGAATACCTCTTTCACTTTCCAACGCTTAAAGGAAAAAATACATTCATATATTCATTGGTATAGTTGAAAGAAGAGTAGAAGACAGTTGTTGCAAATGGCAGCCAATATATTAAG
>NC_051413.1:15658841-15658930 GCF_015228065.2 Penaeus monodon
GCGAAACTCGCAAAATTAAGTATATGATCTTCCTACGAGATCCTATCATTAATTTTAACCAGTTATATAATATGAAATAACTTCACATG
>NC_051413.1:15659273-15660660 GCF_015228065.2 Penaeus monodon
AGTCATGGGTGAATTGTATTCTGGGATGGCCACTGTGTCTCATAGTGGGCTCTCCAACAGCACCGCTGTTTTCACAGGGCGGTCCCTCTGACACTTCAGCTGATTCCGGCCACCCTCTGCCGGTCGTCATGACTGTGTCTCGCCATCGGTACCAGCGGCGGGAGGTCATGATGGTGACGCAGAGGATTTGTGGCACTCTCGCTGTCACTTTGATGCTATTATTATGCAAGTCTCTCTCCTTTTCCATCATCTCATCTACATCATCACCCAATCCGATCAGAAGTCCTGCGGCGACAGATGGGATTGTGATGGGGGCAGGCCTTGGATAGAGCCAGTAGCCTCCGTTCTGCCCACAACACGCATGGCAGCGATGTGATGGTTGTCTCGGGCCTAGAAAGGGTGACTCATACGTCGCCTGCTTCACACTTAATCATGGATTGGGAGCCGTGCAAGTCAGAACATCCCTCTAAGCTGTCGCAACAAGGAAGTCTTGCAAAATTACAAATTTTCTGGAAGTTATGCACCATGACTAGGCGCACCATCGCTGCAGCTGAGTTAAGGCGTTATAATGAAGGCTACAACTTCTACTGGAAAGGGCTTCCCAAAGAGATCATTGGGATCCATGTTGTAGGGCTTGCTATCAAGTCTTCCCTCCTCTGCTAGCTCCCTGAGAAACTAGAGTTAGTGAGCGGCTCATGACTTTACATATACGATACGACTAAGTCATATTACTGGATGATTTTAAAGCAAGGATTGGCTCAAATTACATCTTATGGAACGGCGTGATTGGTAGATACACGGTGGATCTACTAACTCCCATGGTTTACGACTCCTTAGTCTATGTACAGTCCACAACCTCGTCATTACTAATACAGTTTTCCAGCTTCCTAACAAGTACAAGCCAACATGAATGCACCCTCAGTCTAATCACTGGCGCCTCATTGACTATATTATAGTCAGATGTGGGGACCTACAGGATGTCACCTTCACTAGAGTCCAATGAGGTACCAAGTGCTGGACCGCCACTTGGTCCGTTCTGTCCTTCAACATGCGCCAACCTAAAGCAGATCAGCTGCGACGCTCTACGAGACCTAACCAAGCGCCAGAAGCTCTGTTGCCAGCTCTCCATTGCTCTGCCACATGGTGCTGCTCACTACACTGCTGAGCCTCCCACTCCCACCGACACATCCCCGCAGACGCCTGGGGCGGAATCCACGAACGTTCTCAGACAGGCAGAATTAAGACAGCGAAAGTGCCTCAGATTCTCAAAATCTTCTCGTCTGCTGAAATTTGCTTCAACTCTGTCTCAAAATGTAAGACAGGTCGAGGGAGCCCTAAGTCAATTCAGAATAGACTCAAACACTTTTCCGTGTATGGATCATATGCC
>NC_051413.1:15660695-15661233 GCF_015228065.2 Penaeus monodon
TAAGTGCGTGTGTTTGGCAGAAAAAAACACTCCCCACAATATTAAGATTAACTGCTCGTCTTCCTCCACCCTGCGAGCTCGATTTGCGGAATGCCGATTACGAGAGATTGAAAACGAACGCCTTGTCGACTCCAACGACCTTCATGGCCTCTATAGTGTCATCTAATCTATGCATGGGCCAGTAAGAAGCTCCACAGTCCCTGTCAGGTCTATCGATGCCACCACTCTCATCAAAGCCATCAAGGTATTTGGGCTCCACTGACCCCGAACTAGTAGAGCGCCTCTCTTCACGTCTCCCCCTCAATGACCTGGACGCCATCCCAGCTTTTTCCGAGGTCCACGGTGTTTTAAAAGACCTCCAAGCTGTCACCAACATGGTGATGCCAGAGACCCAATGTGACTTCCGCAAGCACAGAAGCACATGATCTTCGTTGCCAGATTTTTGCAGAAAAAGTGCAGGTATAACGAAACAGAGACTTCTATGCTGCTTTTGTTGCCCTTACTAAGTCCTATGATACAATCAAACGTACTAGCCTGT
>NC_051413.1:15661426-15661562 GCF_015228065.2 Penaeus monodon
GTACTAACCTGTGGGCCATCCTGATTAAATGTGGTTTCTCTCCTAAAGTTGTTAAGATCCTTCAGGAATTCCTCAGCGGTATGCTTGCTTGTGTTGTGGTCGGAAGCCTTGTTTTTGATCCATTTGAAGTCAAGGT
>NC_051413.1:15661606-15662075 GCF_015228065.2 Penaeus monodon
TCTACTGGCAGCAGTAGCACTCGTCTCTCGGTACAATTTACACCTGAAAGATGGCGTTACCTTCCGGTATCGTCTCGACGGCAGCCTTTTCAATCTCCGGCGGGTAAAGGCCACCCCATGACCCGAGCAACATTTGCCTTTGATCTGTAATATGCTGATGCTGCCGTCATCAACCATACAGCAGAGGGACTACAAAGGACAATCTCTAAGAAGACCGACAAATATACCAGCACTATCACTACTGTATGGACAAGGAAGGACTTCCTCGCACCCTTCCTCATGGTGAACTTGCTTCCGGTCAACGCTCTGTCAATGGACAGAAGAAGCGCTTTAAAAAACATTTGAAAGTGACCCTCGAGTGGTGCAATGACTCCCCAAACACCCTGGAACAGCTCGCTGCGGATCGGTACGCCTGGCGGTCTGTCGTTTGATTAATTAGTGTTGTCTATGTTCATTTATTCATTCGTTT
>NC_051413.1:15664607-15664859 GCF_015228065.2 Penaeus monodon
TAAACAACGTTTAAGAAAACAAACAAATTAACTTCCACCAAAGAATAAACATGTAAATACACAGAATATTATACATGTTCATAATCAATAAATGCATAGCATTAAGAAATTTAGTATGACAAGAACATCAAATCATAGGGTAATTATTTTAACTCGCCGAAAATTATGATTTCCAAGCCCTCCTACTGGTTCCCTATTATCCTGGAGTCTTATATTCACTAAATGGCCAGCGAATCCTATGTTCGTTGCCCG
>NC_051413.1:15665265-15665469 GCF_015228065.2 Penaeus monodon
TCCACGTCTCCCATCAGTTTAAAATATATTTTTTGACATGATATTCATTGTGACTAAAATAACATTAAATGAATGCATAATTATTCTAGTATCATAGTCTATCGTTGTTCGGTGAATTATAGTTACAAATATTGAGACATGTAAATAGTAAATACGTAATGATTTTGGTTGTGTTCCATTAATAATAATTATTATCTTTCTTTC
>NC_051413.1:15667607-15667677 GCF_015228065.2 Penaeus monodon
AATCTGTTGGTTGGAAAGTTTTAAGTATTTTAACTTAATTTCTAACTGTTATACAGTAGTGTGTTCATAC
>NC_051413.1:15668261-15672927 GCF_015228065.2 Penaeus monodon
AATCAACCTACCTGATTTGTTGGATTACTTCTGCCTCACATGGTGGGACCATAGAAGCATCAATCCCCTTTATTTTTCAAGGAGATTCCTAGGTCTGGCCTTTATTGCATATGCTCTGTCAAATACCCTGTAGCAATAGCTGTTTAGGGAGTGTGCTTGATTGGCTTTGACTCCATAGATCCTTGCTATGAACGACATTATTTCACGAATGGAATTTACTTCTACTTTCCCCAGAGTCATTTCGGCAAAAGCTGTGTGACAGTTTTTGCTTTCCTCAAAGATTTTGAAGGGACATTTCTTTCGTTTCTTGTAGAAAGCTGAAGTATAATCTGAACCAGTTAAGCATGGGAACCTGGAAGGGCTTGACACATGGTTGTCCCCAGTGCCTCACAGTTATATCGATGAACCTCCTGTTGTTAATGAATGCTGTTCCAGTCTCAATCCAAATATGTGCCTTGTGTCTTTCACTGTGGTTCAGTAAAATAACAGCTGTCCAAGTCCTTCCCTGTCAGTGTGACTGACAGGTACAAATCAGTGTACTGGCCTCCTCATAGTTGGTCACGAGTGCTTCCACCTCTTCTTTCAGGACCCTCTCCTCTGCCACAGAAAAGCGATAGCATGCTCCAAATTAGGATAGGTACACCTGACGCCCAAGCCCTTTAGTGCCCTTCCACTTTCTTTTACAGATGACACAGGGTACAAATCAAACACTAGGTGAACCCGCAGGTTGGTAAAGGAAGTGATTGGCCTTAAAATCCCTGTGGTCAAAGCTCCATATGTTGCTGTGATGTGATGTGGAAGAAGATGAAGTAGATAAATGCCATCTATGACCTAGGCATCAATAGGGCCAGGCACAGCTGGTGCAGCTTTACTTTCCAGAAGTTCTAAGAGGCTACTCTTGTTCGTCTTCACCATCATGTCATCCGAACTGCACATTGGAAGTGAAACTGGGTTCAGGGGATAAGTGAACTCTATCTCAAGTCAAGTTTCCTCTGACATGCTAAGATGACAAAACATCCACTGTAGTTGTTGGTAACAAATTATAAATCTGTTCTCTTTGATGCAGCATCAGCATTTACAGTTTGCTCTAGTGTAAGGTCAACCGGACTTCTACTGAATGATTTCCCAGTCCTCTTGATAGTGAATGCACCATTCTCTAAGATGCAATGTAGTCTTGGGAACGTGTGATCCATGTTTACTTTGCTGTTTTTCCATGTCTCCTGAATGAGTTTGATCAAAGTATTCCTTATACTTGGTGCAGAACTCGTGTGCTGATTGTACTTATGACCAAACATCTTTGTTCTCGCTGGATTGCAACTCTGAAAGTACCAGTTGAACCTCATCTTCACCCTCAAATGTTTGAAGGAATGCTCGGGAGTTAAGAACTTCAAATGCCAGCGCCAAGATAGACTAAAGACATTTGCATCGATTGAAGTGCTTGCCACCAAGGAAGCCATTCCAGGATCCAGATGTAAGTTCATCACTGTCTTTCAATATTTCTTTGCCCCCAGATGAATCTATTAGTTTCCCAAGCACTTTGAAAAAAAAACATTTTGATGTGAAAGGAGCAAGCATAATGAATATGTCATTGAAGTTTGGAGATTCAGTGATCTGTATTTGGATTGCTGGTTTGGCTGCATTTAGGTCATATGTTACAACACCATACTTCTGACCACATTCTTGTGCACATTTCTGAATGATCTTCATTGTCTTGCACAACATCTAAGGATGTGATGGGCTTATTGACGTTCTTCATGGACAGTACATTTTGCTCAGGAATGCTGTCTGTACATATCAAAGCAATGAATTCCACTCACATAGAAATGTTGGTCATCTGCAAAGCATAGCATATCCTCCACAGATCTATAGCCAAAGATATATTTTATCAGGACACTTTCTTACATCAGTGGTTTCATAATCATACAGGGCTTCTTTCGGCATTTTCTCCTGGACCTCCAGTTTCCGTTTCCTCACAGCTCCACTAGTCTGCTGTGGAGAAGCCTCTGTGGCGATGTGATCGGCTTTCTCTATCACCCCTGAACTGCTACATGCAGTACCTTTGTTTCAGCACAAAATACCTATTGTGTCATGCAGTGTGTCAGAACCAGATGAAGTCTCAGGTAGTTCAATGAAACAGTCAAATGCTAAGCCAGGGAGAGTTCCCTCAGGACAAATTTCCTCCATATTCAGAATGGCCTCACGAAATGAAATTTCCAGTTCCTCAATGGCACGGTAGCTGATACTGTGACCTTGTCTGTTGTGCATTTCAATAAACGTTCTATTGCCAGTCATTGATTTGACTGCCATTCCCATGATAAGCTGTTTGGCTGGCTTTACTCTACCCCTTTGCACTATGAATATGCCATCATGGCGTGAGGACTTACCACAACATTGCAACCTGGGACTGTGTAATTTTTTATTTTGACCCTCATATATTGCCTCAAAAAACTGTAGCAACAAATCTGGATGTAACTTCCTCCTCTGATGGGTCTTGTAGAGTGATATTTTCAGGAAAGGGTGACACTTGTGCAGACTTAATGGCTTTCCTCGGAAGTAAGGCTGCCTTGTTAATGATAGCTTCATATGCAATCATATGCCAATTGAATTAGATGGCTAGCTAAACCTGAGACAATTTGCCTAGACTTTCTAGCTGCACATCACTCTCTCTTAAGTTTGTCTCCAAACTTGTTCAGAAAATTTGTGGCTAGATGTTTAGCATTGATAATCAGACTTTCATCAGCATCACTTCATATTTCCTTGTGCTAAGTGTAAGGTCAAAGTTCTGGGTTTTTGTCCATGATAACAGATGATGCATACCTCCTTGGGTGCCGCAAGAAGGTATACACTTTTACAGCTGTTGTGATACCAAAATTCTTTGCTTTGATAGCTAACACTTGAAATCTTTGCCAGAACACATTGTCCTGCTTAGTGGCAGCAGCAGTCTTTATATTTTTTCAACCTCCGGAGTTTCACATAAACCGAGTGGCTCCATTGGCCCATTCCTCTTTTTCTTCCTTGCCTTTTTACAGAACAGACAGACTTTTAGAAAACTACCAGAGTTAGACGTTGGGGGAGCAAAGACAATATCTGATTGCATAGTCTTGTCTAAAGCAGCACAAGAGGGGAGTTTTCACAGTCTTGTCACTATTATTTAGCATTGCTGTAAAAAAATTGTAACAAGTATACTGATAGCCATGGTTGCTAGTGTTCAGATCTACAAGGAGTGACTGAACAACTTCAAAATATTTTGATGTTGAAAAATTTCTTTTAAGGCATCGTCTAGCTGCAGCTTTAGTAAATGAAGTCCATTGATCTGCCTTGATTGGAAGAATCTGACCAGTGGCTTTATCCCTTTGTTTGCCGATGTGGAGGATGCAGACCTAGGTTGCAAGAGGTCTTTCATTTTCAACTTCCATGATCTCTAATTTGGAACTTAATTGAAACAAGAGGGCATCTCTAAGAGTCCATGGGACAAATTAGGAGGCTAATGTATCGTAACAAACATACTCCATCCGTAATCTTTGCCTTGCTTTGGTTGGGGCCGGGCTATGAAGTATTCAGATTTTTGTTCTAATTCCCAGAACGTACACAAAGTTCAGCAGAAACCTTCAAAATACACAAAAAAGTAGCCTTGGATGTACGTGTATGCATAGAGTATGAAAAGCAGCCATGCTACAGGAAATTCACAATATAAAGTACACTTACAATTTTCATAGGCATGCTAGAGCTGGACTACCAATATAATTTCTCATAGCCTGAAGGGACCAATTATCCATCATGAGTTCCTTCATTCCAGAATTTATTACACAGTAAATAACAGCAAGAAATGTACAGTAAAGTTTCGTTGAAAACCTGGGTTTGAGATTCGCCACAGGTTGACCTCTATAGGCTCTCAGAATCCTCTTCTCATGTACCATTAGCACATGTTAGGTTAGGTTAGGCTCACCCAGTTATGCTAAAACTTCCTGGTATCCATATCCCTAACAAAACAGGATGTTTAGTAAAACAAATTGACATTAATAAAAACACATAAATTCATTCCTTTGAAATTTCATTTGATTGATATCTGCTTCGTGTTATATCTAATTACAGCCAAAGTATTTCCTGTGTTTTTTAGCAATATAGTTGACATCCTAATCTATACAGTCATGCTCTGCAGTATGCAAACTTGAGCAATATTAACCTAAAACTCAAGTTTACTTCTCCAAGCTATTTCTTGTCTTAAATTATCTTACCACCAGAAAATCAGGTTTCAAGTTGGACATAACTTGTACTTAACATTTTCCTGGTGGTTGCAGTGTTGTATATCATAAGTCAGTTAAACCACTAATTAGTAATAAACCCCAGTGTTGAGCTTGACCTTGTTTTAAATGACCTTTCAACACAAAAAAATGTTCTGTTAAGTCTTATGTTAAATAAAAAAACTTAATTAATACTAATTACTGTTTGTCTAGGTGACCTTCCCACAAAAAATGGTCGTAAGTTGCTGATTTGTAAGACTTGGTACATTCCTAATGAAACAATGTGATAACCAGCCATGTAGCGCTGCATCAAATAAAAAAGTAATTAGGGGCAGTAATTAAAAGTCACCCCTGGCCACGCCCACCAGAAGCTACACTTAAGACAAAGATTTTTGTAGTCAAGTAGGGTACCTCTACCATACCAA
>NC_051413.1:15675132-15675307 GCF_015228065.2 Penaeus monodon
GAAATTGTAGTCTTTTGAAGTTTACAAGATACTCGAAAAATAAAGCAGCTGCATCAGGTAAAAATGACGAAACAAGTGGCAAGCCAAATTGTTATTTATGCAGTCAGAGGCAAGTGGCATAGGAACTGGTCAAACGCAAATAGAACTCAGCATAATGAATTAGTTCGTAAATTAG
>NC_051413.1:15675342-15675503 GCF_015228065.2 Penaeus monodon
GTAGCGTTTTTAGACATCCATTTCTTGTTCTATTGTATTCATGGAATTTCCGATGAGTGGAACCGCGGCCAAACAACGAAGCGAATTACCACCAATTTACCCATATATCCACATGTTTCTCTGTTTTTACATAAAGACATAAGGTCTTTTTTGTAGAATTG
>NC_051413.1:15675970-15676251 GCF_015228065.2 Penaeus monodon
ACTATTTCAGGTTAGGCAGAAGGATTCCCGTTTTCCTTGACAGGTGGCAGTGCTTGATCTTGCTCTACGAAATGCTTTTTCAGTCTCATGTGTGAGAAATATTATGTATAAGATGTTCCATATTATCACTGTGTTCTGTTTCATTTAAGAAAATAAATAATGTTATTTAAGAGAAAATCGACACGAAAGTGGAATACTGCTACGTGTTCAGTGGAATGACACGCCAGAACTCAGGCAAAACCTTATTTCACGCACATATATACAGTGTTGCTCCTCGAAAG
>NC_051413.1:15676353-15676769 GCF_015228065.2 Penaeus monodon
GAACACCTCAGAATATCCTTAGCCAACTGCAGTTTATGAATCTAAATGAGAAGCTGTTCAGTATGATGAATAAACTAGACAGTTGAATAAATAAATTTGATATAAATAGATAAACACGGAGTACAATGAGTGAATGAATGAATGGGAATAAAGAAAGACTTAACTACCGTCAAACGAGCGCAGGTGTAGTTGGGTGTTTTCCCACCATCGCTGTGAAATTCCCACGAAAGGAAATCAATACTATGTCGGATATTTAATATTAAATGAACTCCGTTTTATGGTGTTGATATAATCATAGTTATAACATGCATATTGATACATACACACACGCACATATATGTAAGTTTTTATGTAAATTGCATGTGGTGCATGACTATGGTTTTGGCGATTCGTGATCATCAATACAATGATTTCTA
>NC_051413.1:15681984-15682086 GCF_015228065.2 Penaeus monodon
CTCCGTGGAGGATAGACGTGTCCGCCTCATCTCTTGCCCTCTCCCCCGCCTACCTCTTCCAGCTAAATCCACAAACCCGCCTTTTTAACCTTTTTATATACA
>NC_051413.1:15682129-15682839 GCF_015228065.2 Penaeus monodon
ATTTTTTATATTTTTCTATCTTGATTTCATTGATAGGTTTTAAGTTGGACTTTCTTTTAAATGATACTTTTAACAAGGCGGTACCCCATCGACACAAACGTCTGTGTCAGTCACAATGACCGGCAACAAACCAGTGTCCCCCCCAGTCGACAACAGAACACCGTGCACAAAAACACTCCCATAAGATTGAACCATGTTAAACGCCACATAAAGCCACACCTTACCTCATGCATCATATCAAGTACACTATTAGCACATACTCTTCATGTGCAAACAAAGACAATTACATCTCCCTCACCACCCATCATCTCTAATATCTTCGAACACATCATACACAAACACATAATCTCGACACTAACATACTGACACACAGCACGGATTCTGACCCAAACGATCATGCGAATCCCAACTCATTGTTACTCATCCCGACATTTCCAGACTCCTAGACAGACGTCACGTGACGTTCAACGGGTAGACGCTATGGTACAAGACTTCGCCAAAGCCTTTGACAAAGTCCCCCACAAAAGACTGACTCAAACTAAAGGTTTACAGAATCACTGGACAAAACTTTCTGGATCACAGCCTTTCTTTCAAATAGGATTCAACGTGTTCTCCTTGGCGATACTATATCTAGCTCTGTTTCTGTCTCTTCTGGTGTCCCTCAGGGCACCGTCTTAGGCCCTCTCCTTTTTCTACTTTACATAAATGAC
>NC_051413.1:15682888-15683084 GCF_015228065.2 Penaeus monodon
GACTCTTTGCTGATGATAGCCTCATCTATCGACAAATTAAAACACCTGACGACTGTAACCTCCTCCAGACTGACCTAGACTCCTTCGAGCAATAGGAAGCCACATGGTAAATGAACTTTCGGCCTGACAAATGCAAAATCATAATTTTCACTCGTTCCCAAGCGCCTATAAAATGTCCATATTCAATCCGCTCACA
>NC_051413.1:15683616-15683781 GCF_015228065.2 Penaeus monodon
TAGATACATTTCACCAGCTTACTCTAGTACACCTAAGAACACATGCATAAAGCTTCCAAGCTTTGCTACCACTTCCCACCCCCGACAACCAACCTCGCCCATTATAAGGGTGATATGCGCTAATTTTTAGCGCCCTACGCTTTGTCACCATTGAGATTGAGATTG
>NC_051413.1:15685872-15686579 GCF_015228065.2 Penaeus monodon
TTCATGCAGAAAAAACTGAGGTGTAGGATTGTAGATCGTGCAAGTTACGTCTTTTCGTCCGGAGCAAAGAGTTAATTTATTCATCTCATTATAACTACTAATACATCGATCAGTCTGGCCATCTCGTTCTATCTCCTTTCTTCTTCCAGCTCTCGTCCCTCGGCTCTGAAGAAGGCCCTTTGGCTCGGGACATCGCCAGCCAGCTGGGCGCAGGGCGGCAGGCGGCCTCGCTCGGGCCTCCTGGGGTGCCTTAGGCGCACCTCGGTGTCCAGAAGAGGGTCAAGGAATGAGCTGTGGTGGACCCCGTCTGCCCTTCGAAGTTGTACTTAAGCCAGCAAGGTTCTGGAAACCGTGGACACAAAAGATGGATTAATGCGTAAAGTTGAATGCATGTACATCATTAGGCAATCGAGTACCCCTATGTTTCATCAGAGCGAAGCTGAACAACCATTTTTTTCATAGACTAAGCTTGAGAAAAAAAAACTCCAATCAGCATGCTGGATATGCTTTCCTCCGTGGGAAAAAACGTGTCAAGTCTATATTTTCCCTCATGCAGTTCTGAATTACATCTATTGAACGAACTTTTGCGTAATGTGTAAAAGTTCTTTTCTCAACTTGCTGACAGCAACGTCAAAGGAAAAATAAAAAAGACTCTAACTAGCGGTCATTCACAGTTCACTTAAAACGTCTAGTTATCGTTCTCCATT
>NC_051413.1:15688691-15689172 GCF_015228065.2 Penaeus monodon
ATTGTATTATATGTGATTTTTAAATTATTTCCCATTGCCCTTCTAATTGTCATGTTGCATTATGATATATAAACAAAATCAAATACAATTATTGCGATACTGATAATAATTAGAAACAGATAAAAACTGTAATTATAAGATTGTGATCATCATATAATCATTATATGATTCTAATCAGTTAATGGCAGTTATGTTGATGATACGAGTAAGAAAAAAAACGATAACGTAATGATGATAAAAGGAAACCTAATAATTGAATGAGTAATAATCATAATTATCCTGTCGATGGCCTGATAAAATCAAATCACAATGGCCGCGATCACATTAACTTTGGTGACGAACACAAACCCGAGCACTCACTAATGCCGACGCAGATGAGAGCAGCGCAGTCGTAAGTATAGCAGTGCTGGAACATTTCGTAATAAGGTTTCTGTACCTTTGTCCAACCCGATACGTCCGCATGCGGGTAATCAATCTTGTA
>NC_051413.1:15690694-15692110 GCF_015228065.2 Penaeus monodon
TCAGTATAATTTATGAATTGTTGGCATAAGTCTGCATTAAGAGTAAGTGGCTGGAACCGCAATCCCATCGCCATTAATGACGCTCCTTTAAAAAATGTGGGAGAATTCACATATCTTTGTCATCAAAGACATTTGATGACAATGCCATGGCTATCGTATAAAACGAGTGTTCTAATTCGTTTTTGAAAACCTTTGAATGTAGTCATTTGTTAACAGTAGTCACGCAGACTGCCAGATGAATAAAGTAAGTTAGAATGTCTGAAACAGATTCATGTTACCCGACCTTTTCCAGCTGATGTCTGGTCCACGAGCCATTGGAACTTCGTACACGCATGAAGGACGATTGAGTTGTCCAATTTCTCCCAGATGGGTTGGTCAATGCGGACACATGCGCTGTCTGGCGGGCAGGGGTTCCTGGCACACGGGTCCTGGCGAAAGGAAAATTATTTTTTTTAGTAATTCTCCCACCCCAGATGCGGTGCTTAGTACAGAAACTATCCACAGTTGCAGCATTTCGGTGTTCATAGTTAATATCCAAATATCCGAATCCCATGATGTAGGGATTAAAATTATAATTTTTAATGAATGTTTAACTTCATATTAATGAAACAGTATATCCAAATGTCTAATAATAAGAGTATAAGAAATAAGCGAACGTAGAATAGACAAGTTTGCAAAGAGAATGACCTAATATACAAAATCTTATCAACAATTCACAACCATATTTAGGGAATTATTAACACAGCACATAAGCCATGCACTTACTCTCTGATCCAGTTGAACGTAGTATTTCCAGCCGCCTGCTGTTACCATCTGTCCGGTTGAGAAAGCAGTGAACGCTGTGCTGAGCAACTGGCACTCACGTGTCTCAGCTGAAGGGATGCAAAATCTCTATCTCGATGTATAAGATACACCTGGAGGGCGACCTGTGGCCGTATAACACATATAATCAAAAACAAATATGAAGGAAAGTCAGGTGAGCCAAGTGAGTCAGTTAAGGTTTGAATTGAATAGCCTGTTTGTGTGCGACTGTATGTTAGGCTGCTATTATATCTTTTGAGAGACACTTCAGAACGGAGCGTAGAAAGGGGGCTTGTAGGAATCAGTGGGAAAGGGGTTTGAGGCGTACTTCTATGAAGTGAGCTGTGAGTATTTCTTGCACCGAAACTGTTATGCATTCCTGTCGATGTGACTGAGTGATTATGTGCATTTTGTGTCACACACTTACAGGCAGGATTCCAGGGTGTGCTTAAGAATGTTGGAAATCAATCATCCATCAAGTGAACCAGTGTTCACTTCAGTTTATTTGTACTTTGCTACTCCCACATCATTAAGTGTAACCACGAAAGTGTAGAATCAACCACAGGCCACCGCGAGGTTTCGCACCAGTAATACCAAAAGTTATGGCTCTGCAAG
>NC_051413.1:15692613-15692752 GCF_015228065.2 Penaeus monodon
ACGGATATGTGCCAAAATAAGTCATTTATCAAAGTCATGTTATGCATCGTCCAACCCCATTTTTCCCAATTACCAAAATGAGCGAAATAATTTTTATCATTATGTTGAGCCACATTTATTTCACACTTTGCTGGCGTGA
>NC_051413.1:15692849-15693194 GCF_015228065.2 Penaeus monodon
ACAGTGGCAGGAAGCTCTGCTGGTAAGAAGCCAAGGCCCACTGGCATGTAGATTTGCCCTTGCTACATACCGTCCCCTATACTCTAGCCCCCTGGGGTCGATCTGTGGCCTTGTGGAGGTAGAACTCTCTTCTCGACTAGCAAGTGGATCGGGCTGTAGGTTCCTTAGGGAGTGCAATGATGGGGCTACAGTTGGGGATTACCCCAATGTCAGGCATGTGTGTGAATATTAGCGCCTGTCACTCTAAGTGACTGCCCAAGGTTTGTCTGTCTGGGTGATGGTCCACATGCCTACAAGGCAGCCAGAGCCAAATTCATTTCAGACGGTACGTTATCTTTGGTTATA
>NC_051413.1:15693505-15694493 GCF_015228065.2 Penaeus monodon
CTTATTATTTTGAACGGCTATTTCAGGCTAGTTTATATATTTATATATGTTAACTGTTTGATGATAGCCTTACCCACTAAATTGTCTCTTCTAGAGACTAACCATTGTGGGGATGACTTTGGAATTTGTGACTTGAGCAAATGGACTAATCCTTCATTGCAGGAAACAGAGCATGGGTGTGGCATGTGTTTCCAGCTGTTATTCGTTTTAGATCTTGTTGGTGATCTTTAGCTTATGCAGTTCAGTTGTTGACAATATGTTGTTTTTGAAGGAAAACAGTTGATCCCAGATCGGTTTTCCACATTCGGTGGTACTTATCATTTGGATCAGGGGCATCATCACAGATCCAAACAGACACCCTTTGTATATGTTCTCTTTTAACGCGGAGGTATCTCTTAGGTTCCATAAACAGCGACAGATGCTTTTGTCCAAGAGCAGGAGTAATGTTCCTACCTTGCAATAATTTTGTCTTGTACTTTTCTCACTTTTAGGGAAGGTTAAGACTTACCTACCGGGCAGTGTAAATGTCATAGCCTGAGAAAGCCAACCAGTATAATGAAGAGATCATGCAGTAATCAAAGTGCTGATCTACGTCGCTATGGGTGTCAATATGTTGGGAATAAAGTAAACTTATTGGTAAAAATGTATCCTGTAAATAACGAATGAAGCTTTTGTCAATAATATCTTCTAGAATTTTGTTTGTGTTGAAGGTGAATGATATGTAGCGATAGTTGGAGTCTACGTGTCTTGTAGACGTAAATAAAAAGGAACGATCATATTGGGAAAGAATTTCCAGACAACCTATTTACCGTAGTAATTGAAGGCAACGCAAAGTTTGTCTTGAGAGCAGGCTCCTCCGCACATTAGTATTGTGCCATGGAGAGTAACCAGGAGATTATCTGGTGCGTCCAACATTTGGTCAAGACCTGGAATGACAGACATGAAGAAGAATAAAACATATTATTGGAAAATTGGCATCGTCCATTCT
>NC_051413.1:15698505-15698591 GCF_015228065.2 Penaeus monodon
TACCATACCTGGTATTGCTTTTGATTTATTGTTTATGAAGGAGCAGCTTACCAAATAATAAAAAGCTTATCTAATGTACCTTAGGC
>NC_051413.1:15699460-15699649 GCF_015228065.2 Penaeus monodon
ATGAGAATTATTATCGTTATCACTGTAGCAATGAAATACATACCACTAGTCATCTAATAATTTCCCTCTACCCCGTCTTGTTGCCTCCCTCCCTCATCCCCGCTCCCCTCGCCTCGTTTTATTTGGATAAAACGAATACTGGGCCTTCAGCAGGCGACGCACGGAAATTCTTGCTTTTCTGCAGTTCTA
>NC_051413.1:15701877-15701953 GCF_015228065.2 Penaeus monodon
GAGCTATGGATATTTCTCTGAGAAGGCAGTAAATTAATACCTGATTAGATTGACAGAATACATAATAATCTTGAAG
>NC_051413.1:15702086-15702183 GCF_015228065.2 Penaeus monodon
TCTGTCAGACTACTCAGCTGCTGGTTAGCTTCTGGTCTAGCGGGTATCCCGCAATTTAGTAGCACAGTGGCGAATTTATTACACGAAATATTACAAG
>NC_051413.1:15704048-15704749 GCF_015228065.2 Penaeus monodon
TTCATGCAGAAAAAACTGAGGTGTAGGATTGTAGATCGTGCAAGTTACGTCTTTTCGTCCGGAGCAAAGAGTTAATTTATTCATCTCATTATAACTACTAATACATCGATCAGTCTGGCCATCTCGTTCTATCTCCTTTCTTCTTCCAGCTCTCGCCCCTCTGCTCTGAAGAAGGCCCTTTGGCTCGGGACATCGCCAGCCAGCTGGGCGCAGGGCGGCAGGCGGCCTCGCTCGGGCCTCCTGGGGTGCCTTAGGCGCACCTCGGTGTCCAGAAGAGGGTCAAGGAATGAGCTGTGGTGGACCCCGTCTGCCCTTCGAAGTTGTACTTAAGCCAGCAAGGTTCTGGAAACCGTGGACACAAAAGATGGATTAATGCGTAAAGTTGAATGCATGTACATCATTAGGCAATCGAGTACCCTATGTTTCATCAGAGCGAAGCTGAACAACCATTTTTTTCATAGACTAAGCTTGAGAAAAAAAAAACTCCAATCAGCATGCTGGATATGCTTTCCTCCGTGGGAAAAAAGTGTCAAGTCTATATTTTCCCTCATGCAGTTCTGAATTACATCTATTGAACGAACTTTTGCGTAATGTGTAAAAGTTCTTTTCTCAACTTGCTGACAGCAACGTCAAAGGAAAAATAAAAAGACTCTAACTAGCGGTCATTCACAGTTCACTTAAACGTCTAGTTATCGTTCTCC
>NC_051413.1:15706956-15707157 GCF_015228065.2 Penaeus monodon
CCTGTCGATGGCCTGATAAAATCAAATCACAATGGCCGCGATCACATTAACTTTGGTGACGAACACAAACCCGAGCACTCACTAATGCCGACGCAGATAGAGCACGCAGTCGTAAGTATAGCAGTGCTGGAACATTTCGTAATAAGGTTTCTGTACCTTTGTCCAACCCGATACGTCCGCATGCGGGTAATCAATCTTGTA
>NC_051413.1:15707930-15708224 GCF_015228065.2 Penaeus monodon
TACAAGATTGATTACCCGCATGCGGACGTATCGGGTTGGACAAAGGTACAGAAACCTTATTACGAAATGTTCCAGCACTGCTATACTTACGACTGCGCTGCTCTCATCTGCGTCGGCATTAGTTGAGTGCTCGGGTTTGTGTTCGTCACCAAAGTTAATGTGATCGCGGCCATTGTGATTTGATTTTATCAGGCCATCGACAGGATAATTATGATTATTACTCATTCAATTATTAGGTTTCCTTTTATCATCATTACGTTATCGTTTTTTTTCTTACTCGTATCACAACTACTG
>NC_051413.1:15708324-15708742 GCF_015228065.2 Penaeus monodon
GATCCATGCTACTATCCTAAGACAAATATAACTTGCCTACTCTACCTTCTTCTATTCATTACTTATGTCTGACCTATCTGTCTTCAATCTTAGACATTATTTTGCGGTATGGTATCTAAGCTATTCGATATCAGTGCTTGGGTTCGTTCCTATCTTGTATATTTCTTTCATTTTACTACATTCCTCAAGTAAAAATTTTGCAATGTATATGTCTAACACTTTTTTAATCGTTTCCGTGTGTGAGTTCATGGTTCCTGTCATCTCTAATATATTAAAATTTTATATATATCTACTATTCATATATATATATATTATTTATATTTTATTTATTTTTATTTATTTATATATTTTTTTTTCCATTATATACTTAATATATCTAAACTATAATAAACATATTCATATTATCATTCATAATCAC